>NW_005187674.1:686434-708468 GCF_000239375.1 Pundamilia nyererei | reverse complement strand
AGGATAGACTGCAGGAGCGAGGGGGTAATAATAATAATAATTCTGATCTCCCAGAATGTAAAGATAAACATGGTACAATTTGTGGGCTTACAAGTGTGGTATTTGTTGACATTTTCACAGACTTTAAACTTTTCTCCTCTCATTTGAAGATGAGGGAAGATGCTGTTCCTTGTTTGGCAACATGAGCCAGTCTTGAGCCTTTGCAAAATGATCTGCACATTTTTGGTGGAGCTTCTGTTTGAAAAACTATGCACTGTATGGTGTTACCAGGGGGTATTGTATTTTGGGGGGTAATACATCTTACCTTATTGCATGTAAAGGTACTGTTTATTTCAGCTTAAAATTGTGATATTTAAAAAGAAGTTAAAAAGACGTACATCAAAGCTTAGTCCTTTCCCTTAAATGCAACCACTGGCACGACAAGTCGTACGCTGTCATGGAAACATCACTACATGGCTCATGCTGCAGGACTTCTAGACTGCAGAAAAATCCTGAAGTTCGGCTTCAGCAGACGATTTCAGCCATTTGAGTGGTTGAAAATAGCCGAGCAGTGATTGTATCAACTGTAGACAAAAAATTAAGAATCACCCAAGAGTGGCGGTCTTGTTCCGTTATCTGATCATCATCCAATAGCATTCAAATACTGTATTCGAGCAAACACATTCTGTGCTGAAGGCAAGGCAAGTTTATTTCTATAGCACCTTTTGTGTACAGACAATTCAAAGTGCTTTACATAAATTATGAAAAGAAATTACATACAACATTAAAAGTAAAGAAAAGATAGAAAATAAAATGAAAGGAATGATCCCTCAAACAGAGACCCAAAGAAAGCTAAAATGAAATGTACCCAGCACAAGCCTAAATCAATTGTGCAGGTGCAGACCCTTGAATACTAAACAAATGCAGCTGAGAACAGGTGGGTCTTTAATCTGGTACGGATAAAGCACTTTTGCTGAGTACGAACATCATACAAGTAATATCTGTGCAGTAATATCGGCACAGTAATATCTCCATATCTGTGCTCAGATTTAATAAAAATTCTCATTGGGAATCTGACTGTGTCTGCGTTCTCCCAGAGCCACCATACTCCCGAATTTCTCCTGATATCTGATGACATCGCCTTTCATAAATACGCCCTGTTCACCTACTTGATTCGTATGTCTATGAGGAAAACAATCAGCTGTAATTAGTGATGCACGCTGCAGCAGCGAGCCGCAAGTTTTCAGAAGTCTTTATGTGACTGACAGAAGCTGCAGTTTCAATTACTTTTTACATCCTCCCAGTTATTAAGGATTAAAAAATGTTTCAACCAACCTCACCTCTCCTTTTATTTTGACTGCGCCATGGTTACTCTGGTAACGGATCAAGTTTTTTTTTCCAGCTCTTTTGGCCTAAGAGCACATCTATCGCGCGGATTCAGCAGAAAACAAAGTTACAGCTTAAAATCAACAGAGTTAATGCTGCGCTGTGACCAAAGTGAGAAAAAATACTTTCTCACTCTCTTCTGCATGACACAGAGACTCCTACGAGTTTAATAATTTTTTATTGCATAGCTCTATATAATTTTTTGCATCTTATATCAAATTTAACTCCTCGATATCACTTCTAGGGTTTGAATTTTAATACTAAATAGTGTTCACTATTTCAGCAGACGCTTTTACTCAAACTGGCGTACACATCAAACATGTTCTACAATGGAGTCGATGTGGGTTAAATGTCTTGCCCAAAGACATTGACTGTCTGATCCAAGATTTGAACTTCCAATCACCCAATTGCTTGTATTTCCAAGCTACAGCCATCCCCTTTTGTCCTTTGATAACTCCAAAATGCTACAAATAACCTTTAAAATCTTACACCTGACTGTCAGTAAAGCGTCAGATAAATGTGTAATCTAAATGCTGTTAAAAAATAGGAGACTTGATGTGTGCCCCTCGAGTGGGGCAGCTTTAGTTACAGATTAGCAATACTGATGGCACAGATATACAAATATTGCGTAAGTGTTTATGTCCACATATCAGGGAGCTCTGCTTTATGTGCCCAAGTCAAAACATATCTTTAGCTGAAGCTGCATGTATGTAATCATTTCAAAATCCTTAAACATGAAAAAGTCGAACACAAAGGTTTTTGTGTGCCAGGCCTTTGGGTTATATATTTTTTTATTGAATCTTGGCAGGCGTTTATTTGTACTGATAAGTTTTAATGATTTTTTTCTGTTTGCCCAACCTTAATACTGCAAGCATGGGACTTACTGGAAAAACAATTACTGCTCTGCTCTGTCAGGATATTTGCTCACAGATTTTATCTGGATCAGTCTATCATTTTGAACCAATTCCCGTCATTTTGAATCTGAAAACACGGACTGGAAAACTGGTGACCCTGCGGCTGGTCTAAAACCAAAAACTATCATTGACTACGTCTGAATGCCAAGGAACTTTCTGATACTAAACTGAATAAGACTGCTTACCAACTGATTGCCACATTTAACTATGCAATAGGTGTTAATGTTGTAATAACTTGAGCAATTAAAAGTTAATATCTGCTGTCAGTGTAGCAGAATTGCTCTTTGTATTTGGAGTTTGTCAGCTGTCTTCCTGTAAACAACACAATTGGAACGGCTTCAAGGTTTTAACCCAGATACAGACTGTTTTTGTTCTTATTTCCAGAGTTAGTGGTTTCCAGTACAAGGTCACTTTGAGCAACTCTTGACCAATGTTCCCTCTAAGTTGCGCACGTGCGCAATTGCACACTGCTGGCACGTCTCTGCACACAGAAAATCTGTGTTGCGCAAAAAAAAAAAAAAAAAAAAATCTAACCTGAACTGAAATTAAAATTAAAACTTTAACAATTCTGTTTTGCAGTGTTAGTCAGTAAGTGACTGGCTGCTCCCGTATGGGATTAGAACGATAGCTTAGCCAATAGTGCGATTCACATTCGTATATACGCAGCTAATCAACGTCGTTGACAGGCTATGACAGCGTCCTTATGTGCCGACACCGGTGTTTTAGCTGGCAAAGCGGCTGATGTGGAGTGAAGCCACGTTAATGACAACATGTACAACCATTGGAGATGCAGGACAGATGAAACAATTGACGGAAAAAGTGTGGACTTTATACCAGTTTTTAAATTGTGTTGATCGGCCACGTAAAACCAGAGTTATGATAAAAATATCTGCAATGTTTGGTTTTCCTGAATACTATCATTGTTTATATTTAATGCAGGAAGAAACGGTAAAAACGGCGTTTTATAAGGAAAACGCTCGAAAGCCTGGGGGGAGGAGTGAGGGGTTAGGAGTGACTGCGGTGCTTTGAGATGTGAGAGATTTGCCACGTTTAGCGCAAATCTTGTGTAGTTAGTGTGTAGTGTAGTCAATAGTTTGGTTGTGTGTGTCAGAACAATGAAGCGACTGCTGAGTGTTACAGGTGTTACAGCAGTGATACATCTGCTGCTGTCAGGCCTGCAGGTATCAGGCTGTTGTTCTCCTTCATCTCATAGTGGACAGAAATTATTTTTTGGAGTGGAACAAATAATTTGTGTGGCATCAGATTTGATGGAGAACAGCTGATTGTTCTGTAAATATTTTGAAATGTTTGTTTAGAAAAATGCCTTGGCTGCATTTTTAGGTAAACAGCTGCAAAAAACTTTGTTGTTTGCATAACTCTGTAACTTTTTTGAAGAAGTAACTATATAATTAATTGCCCAACATTGGTCTTTATATACTTTATTTTGCAGAAAGAGAGTTACTTAAGCAACTTAAGCTTGTGAACCAAAGGTTCTTATGTCTATTACACTGACTAACTGATGACAGTAATAGCATAGTAATGTTGGGACTGATTTCTTTTCTGCAGCCTTTCATTTTAGTTTAGGTAAGTCCTATAGGAGCAAACATATTTTCAGAAACCTCCAGTTCACATGCATACAGTTGCACATCCATCGCTGGGAGCTGCTGAGTTTCATCACAAAATGTGGCTCTGGCCACCAAACAGCTGAAGTCAAATGGTTCAGGGCTCTTGCCACATGGCACTACAAAAGAGCTACAGTGGTAATGCAGACCCTGCTTGGCATTTCTGCAAAATGAAAATTCCCAACTCTGGACAGAAAAAGTGAAAACAAAAAAAAGATCTACTAAGTAAGAATAGAAAGGGGAAGAACTGGTTAATAAGCATTTGTCTCTCTACAGCCATCCCCTTTTGTCCTTTGATAACTCCAAAATGCTACAAGTAACCTTTAAAATCTTACACCTGACTGTCAGTAAAGTGTCAGATAAATGTGTGAGCTAAATGCTGTTAAAAAATACTCACAGGAGACTTGATGTGTGCCCCTCGAGTGGGGCAGCTTTAGTTACAGATTAGCAATACTGATGACACAAATATACAAATATTGCGTAAGTGTTTATGTCCACATATTAGGGAGCTCTGCTTCATGTGTCCAAATCAAGAGACCTGTTAGAGAGAATTTTTCTGTTCGTTATCCTTCCCGCTTTGCTCTTGTCCATAAACCGCACAGATGCTGCGTCTGAGTCTGAGCACCACATACCTGCTGCTGCTGTCGTGGGTGCACGTGGTGCCAGGACATACCACTACCCCCCAGCTTTCTGTACTATACAGCACACAGTGGGGGGACTGGGGTGTCACGGAGATGTGTCCTGTAGGCTCTTATGCTGATGGCTTCAGCATCAAGGTGAGTGGTGAAGAGGATTCACTCCTGCTCTAATGTGTCTGGTAATGGTTTATCTATAGCAACACCTGCTCAAACCGCTCTTCAAGCTGATGTTGGTGACCTTCTTATTAATCGTAATAACGTGGTACATGTTACATGTACCACGTTACTCTGTTCCATGGTACTTAAAATGTGTAAAAAAGAGGATTGGTACATAAGAAATGTTTTTTTTATGTCTGTACATATGGGTTATTAAAAAGGGTTATTGTGTTTTCATTGGCGAATAATTCTTATCTCATAGCATGTTGAGATAAACTTCTTCTGATAAAGCGAACTAAAGAAAATTAATTATAAGTAAAAAGTAAATAAAATTGAAACAATCAGGACAGACATCAACATGTCCACGATATAATAATACAATTTAAAATAATTAAATTCTTAAACCATGTCACAGCATTTTTTTTAAATATATCATTTAAAAAAGTTTTAAAATCTTCCTTTCAAACTAAAGTACACAACCTAAAAAAAAAAATTTGTAAGTCATCCCAGTCTGTGGTTGCATTGACTGAAAGGGCCGAGAACCAAGTGAGGAGGGACTGTTACCATGATCAGGTTTGCAGAACTGGTTTTGTTCAATAGTGGATGAAACAACAAAAGCTAGCTTACATAAGGAGGCGAGAGACAAAGGAGAAATTAACAGTAACAAGTACATTTTTCGTTGAGTGAATAATGAAGTCCGTTTTAGTGAGGAATAAAGGAATGGTGGGGAGATTTGAGGAAGCATTTGTTAAAAATCTGGTGGTAGAGTGGAAAAGGGTGTCCAATTTTTTCATTGGATTATTAGGCCAATAGGTTAGATCTGGCCGAGTTCAGTCGCAGTCCAGCTTGACAAGTTTCCATGAGGACATCTCTTTCTCCCAGTTACTCCCTTCCAGGTGTTACTGTCGTTACCCAAGTGAGTGTTGAAGTGTCCCAGTAGGACAATGGAGTCCCCCGAAGGAGTACTTTCCAGCACCCCTCCGAGAGACTCCAAGAAGTACTCTGAACTACTGCTCAGCCCGTAGGCTGAAACAACAGTCGCAGACCTGTCCCCCCGCCAGAAGGCGAAGTGCCTCTCACCGTGGCAACTCCAGAGTGGCAAGCCCGACTATATCTAGCCGGTACCTTCCAGCCTCCTGCACAAGCTCAGGCTCCACCACACCCCCAAAGAAGTGACGCTAAAAGCCAGTTTCTGTGCCGTGGTTTGAGCCATTGGGGCTCCTGCCTTCGACCACTGCCCAAACCACATTGCACTGGCTCCTTATGGTCCCCCCTGCGGGTGGTGGGTCCATGGGGGGATATGTATAATACATGGTAGATAAATATATTTATGTGATATAAATACATACACAGACACACTTAATTTACAATTAGCAAAGATGACATAAATTAGAAAAATAGAAAATGGATAAATAAGTAAATGGATAAATAATTTACTCCATGTGGGAGTTCAGGGTGGCAATAGCTTTAGGAAAAAAGCTATTTTTAAGTCTATTTGTTTTTGTTCTCAAACACCTATAGCACCTACTGTATCAGAGGGCAGCAGTTTAAACAACTTAAAGCCAGGGTGAGAGCTGTCTGTGATACTGTCTTTAGTGCGTTAAAGGTGACAGCCTTAGTTGTTGAGGACCTGCTCTATCAGTCTCTCAAAGGTAGCCATTGTTACAAAGTCTAAACGTCATCAGCTTAAACTGCCACAGCCTCTTGTCTACAGTGTGCATGCAGTTATTGGACAAGCACCCTCTGCCAGCTCAACTTGCCAATAACTACTGCGTAAATCCAGGTACCGGTAGCTGAACAACAGACTTAGTAACAAGGTCTTTGATATTTCACTTGACTCTAGAGTTGTGGTTTGAGAAGTTCTGAGCATGATACAAATCTTCCATCTCAACAGGTTCTGCTGATTCAGGGTTTTATGAAACAGATTTAACTGTTGCTGTCGCTGCTAACTTGTGTCATCAAAGCTCAGTGCATGATGCGTCCATGTTTTGTGATCTGTTTGTGATGTATGAGAAAGTGCTGTCTAACGAACACCAACCATGATGAACTTCCTGTGGTTCTCCCTGTGGCTCTGTCTTAGGTGGAGGCTCAACAAGGCTCTGGAGACGACACGGCTGTTAACGGGATACGCTTGCACTGTTTTGACCCCAGCAGCAAACAGCGGACCACAGTGCAATCTTCTGTGGGGAGGTGAGGCAGCAGCGTCATCTGAACGATGAGCCGTCGGTCACACCATTGACTGTATAAAAGAACTGGAGTGAGTGAGTGTGACGTCATCCATAGAAAATGACTTACTTCTCGAATGAAGCCTTTTCAGTCGCCCTTTTATTTCACTCTGCCAATCAGGAGGGTTTTTTTCTTCTTGCAGCCAGCAGGCACTTTCAATGTGGATCACGGCGACGTCACGCTGACTGGGTCCAGCTCCTATATACAGTCAATGGGTCACACACATAAACAGGGCAAGAAAATAAATAAGGTCCTGTCCCCACAACTCCGGGTATACAGTGGGGCAAAAAAGTATTTAGTCAGCCACCGATTGTGCAAGTTCCCCACCTAAAATGATGACAGAGGTCAGTAATTTGTGAGAGACAGAATGTGAAAAAAAAAATCCATGAATTCACATGGTAGGATTTGTAAAGAATTTATTCGTAAATCAATAAGTATTTGGTCACCTCAAACAAGGAAAATCTCTGGCTCTCACAGACCTGTAACGTCTTCTGTAAGAAGCTTTTCTGTCCCCCACTCGTTACCTGTATGAATGGCACCTGTTTGAACTCATCATCTGTATAAAAGACACCTGTCCACAGCCTCAAACAGTCAGACTCCAAACTCCACCATGGCCAAGACCAAAGAGCTTTCGAAGGACACCAGGAAAAGTATTGTAGACCTGCACCAGACTGGGAAGAGTGAATCTACAATAGGCAAGCAGCTTGGTGTGAAAAAAGCAACTGTGGGAGCAATCATCAGAAAATGGAAGACATACAAGACCACTGATAATCTCCCTCGATCTGGGGCTCCACGCAAGATCTCATCCCGTGGGGTCAAAATGATCATGAGAACGGTGAGCAAAGATCCCAGAACCACACGGGGGGACCTGGTGAATGACCTGCAGAGAGCTGGGACCAAAGTAACAAAGGTCAGCATCAGTAACACACTACAACGGCAGGGAATCAAATCCCGCAGTGCCAGACGTGTTCCGCTGCTGAAGCCAGTGCATGTCCAGGCCCGTCTGAAGTTTGCCAGAGAGCACATGGATGATACAGCAGAGGATTGGGAGAATGTCATGTGGTCAGATGAAACCAAAGTAGAACTTTTTGGTATAAACTCAACTCGTCGTGTTTGGAGGAAGAAGAATACTGAGTTGCATCCCAAGAACACCATACCTACTGTGAAGCATGGGGGTGGAAACATCATGCTATGGGGCTGTTTTTCTGCCAAGGGGACAGGACGACTGATCCGTGTTAAGGACAGAATGAATGGGGCCATGTATCGTGAGATTTTGAGCCAAAACCTCCTTCCATCAGTGAGAACTTTGAAGATGAAACGAGGCTGGGTCTTCCAACATGACAATGATCCAAAACACACCGCCCGGGCAACAAAGGAGTGGCTCCGTAAGAAGCATTTGAAAGTCCTGGAGTGGCCTAGCCAGTCTCCAGACCTCAACCCCATAGAAAATCTGTGGCGGCAGTTGAAAGTCCGTGTTGCTCGGCGACAGCCCCAAAACATCACTGCTCTCGAGAAGATCTGCATGGAGGAATGGGCCAAAATACCAGCTACTGTGTGTGCAAACCTGGTAAAGACCTATAGTAAACGTTTGACCTCTGTTATTGCCAACAAAGGTTATGTTACAAAATATTGAGTTGTATTTTTGTTATTGACCAAATACTTATTTTCCACCCTGATTTACGAATAAATTCTTTACAAATCCTACCATGTGGATTCATGGATTTGTTTTTCACATTCTGTCTCTCACAGTTGAAGTGTACCTCTGGTGCAAATTACTGACCTCTGTCATCATTTTAAGTGGGGGAACTTGCACAATCGGTGGCTGACTAAATACTTTTTTGCCCCACTGTATATGGGGATATTTGATAAACGCAAACATTTTTTTCTGTTTTGCTCTTTCATCCACACAAAAACGGAGAAATTCATCATCAAACAAACAGAGAAATCTAAAAACTCCGGCCAATGTGGAGATTTTTAAAACCTTTGGATCTTCATTTTCATGTGGATGGGGCAAGAAGGATATTTACATCACAACCAGAGATATTTTAATACCATTACATCACTCAGCATGCATGGTTGCTAGGCAAGAGAATGAACACTTGTTGGTTGGGCTCATACTAACACTTTCCAAATATACTTCTAAATAGTCCAAATATCTGTATTTTGGGGGGCTGTCAGGTGATTACAATTTTTAATCACGATTAGTTGGAATTTGTTTGTAATTAACTCATGATCAATCTCAAATTAATGGCAAATTTTTATACTTTTTTTATTGTTAAAAATGTACATTTAAAATATATTTATCAGTTTCACATTTTGTATTAAAACAATTAAACATAAAAAAAACTCTGAAAAATATGAAAGAAGATGTAAAATTAAAGCCAAAGAGCAAAATCAGATTAGTAATTGAGCAGAATGAAACACCACATAGTCGACTACCACAATATAATGTAACGTTTCAAGCATACAGATAAAATGAAGAGCTGAAAACAGCTGAGCATATGCAACAGAATCACTGATCATTCAAAGTTCACTTACTGAATCTTTTCAACTTAAACTAACTCACCACGACTGTGTTTAACCCACATTGATGAAAATACAAGGTGATCCAAATAATCTCTTTAAGTAAAAATGAAGTAAGAAATGAATACATATCTATGTTAAAATATCACTATGTGTAGAGTGTAAGAAGCAACAAACTCGCCTGCACAGTGTAATAAGGTTATAACTACTTTGATTTTAACATTTTATTGCTGTTCTCTAGGACTCCAACTTCACTAACAAAAATAAAGGGCTGTCTGTGTGCCTGCTTTTGGAGGGAGGGCTGAAAATACATGACACGGCTTATAAACTTGCCGTTAATAATTCTCCGTTCTCCATGTTTGCCTTGTGAATGCGCCAAGAAGATGCTTCGAGTCAAGTGTCCATAGCATTAAAACGGCTCTCAGAGTCCTCTCTTTCTCTCTCTCTCTCTTCAAGTTGCACGTCTGTTGTTACTAGGCAGAGTAGGGAGGAGCAGGAGTTACTCGCTCACAAAGCAGCTGCTGCAGGACAAAGTTGATTCTTTTGATGTGTGATTGATGGAGCCTGAGTCTAATCTGATTTTGCTCTTTGGCTTGAATTTTACATCTTCTTTCATATTTTTCAGAGTTTTTTTAACTGAACGAGCTTCGCAGATGAGAGGTGAAACGTCTTCAAGCAACTTAAAGAAGTCCAGACGCTTTTCTTTCCAAGCTCCTTAGACGATGGAGTCAAAAAAAACTTGACGGCGTTAAAGGGTGTTCACGTTAACGTGACAAAAACACACCAAAAGTGACAGCCCTAGTATTTTTCTTTCCAAACCTAACTCTGATCACGCTGAGGACCAAATATGAAGGAGCGCTCTTCTCTTAGCTCGGCTGTTTCACACCAACTTTCTCTCCCTAATCAAGAAAGCAGCGCCGTGTCAGATTAAACTTGAACTCACCGTGAGCCGACTAGAGGGAAATTTGTAGAGGGAGGTAGTTTTCTCAGGGAGTGGAAACATTTAAACAAGGTTTAAAAGGAATTCTACCTTTTTATCAGTCCAAAAAAACCCACTTTGGCCCCACAGCTTTTTCAGTGCAGAAGTGATTGAACAGACAACAATCGCTCCGATTGGCTGATGTAGTCACGTGGGCGTTTTAATCTAGGGGTCATGAAAATAGAAATGTATTTTAAAACAGTCATGTGGGGAGGGGATATATCTAAAGATTGGGATATATGTGGACATTTCGTTAGTGTCCACAAACAATAAGTTTCTAATTGGGTAAAGATTGCCGCTTAAGGGCTCACAGCTGTGCCCAATCATTTTGATATAAAACAGTTCAGCCTAAAGCGGATATTTTTTAAAAACGGAGATATATCTAGAGATATACCCGCATATGTGTGGACAAGTCCTACATCCTTCATATATACTGTTTAAAATGTTTTAAAATCCAGTTTTCATGAAATACAATGAGGGGTCAAGTGTTATTTGTGTCTTAAACTGGGGAATAGGAAGAGGTGGAGCACTTTTGTGAGCTTGTGTGTGTGTGTGGATGTATTATGGTGTGTCTGTTTAATGTGTTTCTTGTTTTATACTATATTTTCTTCTTAAAACTTTTTTTAAACTTAAAGACACCTAGCACTGCCCATGAGAATTACTTATTATAATAATTTTAAAAAATGTGTATGTGTCATTATATTTCCGGTGTCCTGGTCACACGTGCACATGTTAGCTGATTGGGTTTTACATTAAGAGATACTGTACAAAGCCGCTGACTGATTGGTTGATTTGGCACCATACTCTGAAATATGTTGTTAGCAAAAATAGCCAAGTGTTCTTCTTTACTGACAAACTGAATCAAAAATGTTCTACAGCCACTGAGTATATTATTTATTTATTTTCTATTGTGTTTGGAGAGGGTGCAGAAAAGCATTTCACCACCTTATGAACAGTTGAAAGTCATTTGTTTCGATTTTTGAACTGCTTATTTTATTTGTATGTTTTTTAATGATAATTTATATTAATGTTTTGTTGCTGAAAGAACCTTGACAAAAACACCAAACTACCTGAACAACTCACAGACATCCTCAGCCTGTGGTGGAGCTTTGTTGTTGAACTGGAAGATTAACAGTGGTGGCTCAGGTGGTTGAGCAGGTTGTCCAATGATCAAGAGGTCAGCGGTTTGAATCCTACTCTTGCTAGTCATGTTGTTGTGTCCTTGGGCAAGACATTTAACCTTCCTTGTCTCCGGTGTTGGCACCACTGGAGTGTGAGTGTTTCTGGTGATGGTCCTGGAGTTTCTAAAAGTAGAATGAAAGGCAAAGCTTTTAGTTTTCAAGCTCCTCTTTTGTGGAACCAGCTCCCAACTTTCATCTGTGATGCTGACACCTTGTCTATTTTTAAGACTAGACTTAAAACTTTCCTCTTTAATAAATCTTATACTTAGGAATTTAAATTTCTGCCATCCTCTCTCTGACTCAGCCTCCTTTTTCTTCTCTTCTTTTTCTCTTCCCTCCTCTTCTCTCTCATCTCTTTTTCAAATGCTGGCATGCCAATAAGCCTAACTCACCTGGGGAGTGTTTAGTCTATCCTGAGTTGTCTCCTTGGGCATGCTAGCGTCTTTCTCCACCCTCACACATCATCGCACAGACAGTCATCGCTATCTTTTATTCTATTATTATTTAATCACGCCCACCCCCCTTATCTTAGTTTTGCTGCTATAGGCTTGAACAGCGGTCTCCAACCTTTTTTGCGCCACGGACCGGTTTATGCCCGACAATATTTTCACGGACCGGCCTTTAAGGTGTCGCGGATAAATACAACAAAATAAAACTGAAAAAAAGAAAATTTATTCATAACACACGTGAAAAGACCCAGGAAAACCGAGTTAACGATAAAAACGATAACAAAATAACGCTGAAAACCGATAAAACCCTGAAAAACAGACATTTCACACCTGAGCCTAAACTCTCGCGGCCCGGTACCAAACGACTCACGGACCGGTACCGGTCCGAGGCCCGGGGGTTGGGGACCGCTGGGCTGGAGGACAAACTGACCACATTTCTTTTCTGCTCTCTCTACTCTTTTCATATCTGTTTGTCCTAATAATTATTACTGCCATTAATTCTGTTTCTCTCTCCATAGAAATGTCGACTGGCCCGCCTCCTTTTTTTGTGTTTGTGTGTCTCGTCTCTGTAGCTCTGAAACAATGTTCGCTGTGAATTAGCGCTATATAAATAAACTGAATTGAATTGAATGGTCAGGGGGGCCATAGGCACACACTGGCAGCCGTGCTTCTGTCAGCCTGCCCCAGGACAGCTGTGGCTACATAGTAGTTTAGCATCACCAAGTATGAATGTGGAGTAAATGGATACACCCTGTAAGCACTTTGGGTGTCTAGAAAAGTGCAGTATAAATCTAATCTATTATTATTATTCAGTTGGGGGGACTGGACTGCGGTGAAGAGCTGTGAAACTGGATACCTGGCCTCCTTTATGCTCCGCGTTGAGTCTGCACAGGGCCAGGGTGACGACACATCCGTCAACAACATCAAGTAAGTGAACGCATCGCCCAGAGGAGACCTTGGGACGAGTCAAGCATCAAACTCTAACTACCTACACTCTCTCCAGCATTTCATGAGTCGGAAAACAAACCAAACCTTTCTTTTTATGTCCAACGTCTCAAATGAAAGTTAAAGAATAATAATGTTTTATAGTGACTGTACAGTGTCACTATAGTTTTCAAGCTCCTCTCAGATAGTTTTGAAACGTGAATAGGCTGGGGAACTCTGTAATCACCGAACCTCCCCAGAATCAGAAAGGAAAACTATCTGGCTGAGTTGGTTGGCATCTGAGAGGACAGTAAAGAGACAGACACACAGAGAAAAACACTGGAACATCTGTCACCATTCAAAAACTTTTCTCACAGATTCATCTGCAGCGGCACCGGCGCTCAGCTGGAGGGTGATGGGCTGCAGTGGGGCGAGTGGGGACACTGGAGCAGGAAGTGTCCCAGAGGCGCCATCTGTGGGCTGAGGACCCGCGTGGAGGAGCCGCAGGGCTGGGGCGATGACACAGCGCTCAACGACGTGCAGTTCTTCTGCTGCAAATAAAAACCTCTCTGATGCTCCTCACACGGCAGCAACAGTCAAAAGGAGAGATCCCGCTGAGGGTGCAGTTTGTAATCAATAAAACCCACAGCTATGCTGGAACCCATTATGGACTCAGTGCTTTGATTTGACTGCAGCTCTTCCTCTTGTTTTGGACCAATAATCCACTAAACCACAGGTGTCAAACTCAATCCCTCAAGGCCAACACCATCCTGGTTTCCTGGATTTAATTGTTGTACTTCCTGCTGATCACCTGGGCCAGGTGTGTTTAAGCCAATAAGAAGCAGTTGGTAGCGGTTGGTAGAAAGCACAGTGGTTAGCACTGCTGCTTCATAATCACAAGGTTCCAGGTTTGATTCCCAGCTGGGGCCTTCCTGTGTAGAATTTGCATGTTCTCCCCATACATGTGTGGGTCTCCTCTGGGTACTCTGGTTTCCTCCCACAGTCCAAAAGAACATGCTGTAGGTTAATTGGAGTCTGTAAATTGTCCTTCAGTGTGAGTGTGTGACTGATTCACTCCCAGGGCTCCTTTGATAAAGAGATGCCAAATCTCAACAGGACTTCCCTGGTAAAATAAAGGTTGGAGAAGAAAAAGAGGGCTTTCACTTCCTTCAAATGTCCCACTTTTATCCAGTTCCTGCTTTTAACTGGCTGGACACACCTGACCAGGTGTCTACAGATTCTTAAAAGGTCTTCAATTTCATTTCATTTCATTTCATTTAAATAAGGCCTTAAGAAGTATAACATTGTGTCAAATTCTGGGTAACTGGGTCTTTCTTTTTTGTCTCGTCAAAGCAATGTGCCTTCCTGTCACTTAAAAAAAAATTGAGTATGTATCTTTATCATTTTGACATGTTTAAATGGTCTTAAAAAGACTTCAATTTAACTTCTATAAATCTGTACACCCCCTGTGATGGTAGAGTAGGTGTTTAACATGTTCTTGCTGGTAATATTTTTTTTCTGTGACATTTGGTATTTAACTAAAGTTATTCAAGTTATTAACTGGCGAATCAGATGCCCCAATAAAACCACCTTGGGGAACGTTCCAAAGTTTGGCCAATCACAGCAGGGCCTCTGTCAAGTTCGCTCCTTGTTGGCAGAGTGGTTGCCCTAAAAACAATGAGTCTCTCTGTCTTGGAGCTATGAGTGCTGACTGATGTATTCTGGCTCCAACATGGCGACTGAAATAGCCTTGTTTGATGGAGCTGGAAATAAAAGTAATTTTCTTTGGGAGATGTCACGAGAGTTCGGCTCAGCTCGTAGATACAGTCGATGGTTTGCTCTTTACACTCAAAAAGGTTTTCTTACTTACATTTGGAGTTCATTTATATTAGTCCATATTATCACTCATCATATCTACTTTAAAAACACCCATATGCAATCCCACGAGACAAACGTGCTGGCTGCTAATAAAGTTTACTTTTAAAGAATATTACTATCAGTCACATACATAGTAAAGTAAGTAAAAATACAGATATATCAGTTTGACATGCTATTTCATTAAAATAAAATGAATAAAATTAAAATGTGGAGTGGCTTCCTCTGATGCTTAAAATTCAAACTGAAACGTTTGTTGTTTAAAAATAAAAACTAATTTGGACCGCACTTAAAAGGAAGTAGGGTTTTTTGGGGACAATAATTATTCTCTCCCAGCATAAACATGGTTCCATTTTACTTTTTGGCTTAAAATCACAATATTAATAATAATTAAAAAGTGTCAGAGTGTTAGAAATGAGAAAAGATGGATGCACAGGCCATCACATCTTGGCCCCTCCAGCCTGCTGCCTGAGACCGAAGTCTCCCAAAGGTCTGTTTTGGAGAAGCAGGTGTCCAGGAAGGGATCCAGGATTGGGGCCAGAGGAAGAGTGAGCACTATAGTAAACCAAAAGCAGGTAAGTCAGGGTCCCAGTCAGTCAGGGTTGGGGCAGGATGATAGGGTTAGGGCAAGTGGGGTAGGAAGGCGAGGTAAGGACAGGTTAAGGCTAGGGCAAGGTGTCAGAAAAAAAGAAAAAGAAAAAACTAAAGAAAAAAAAATACCAGGTTAACTGTCAGTCTGTGGGGCTACTTAAACTAGGCTTAAAACCTTCCTTTGTGATAAAGCTTATAGTTAGAATGGCTTAGGATATCCTGAGTTATCTCTGTAGTTATGCTGCTATAGGCTTAGACTGTTGGAGGACAGTCTGACCACTTTTCTTCCCTCTTCTACTTTTGTATTCTACTACTCTCCAGATATATTTTTTTCTGCTGTTATTGCGATTGATAACCTTGTTTTCCCTCAGTGTTTTTCTCACCAAAGAAGCTCCACCCGGTCTGGTATCCTATCAACTATAATGCCCCCTGCTGGATGGGGAACATCGGTCCAGATGATGGTCTAAGTCAGCGGTCCCCAATCCCCGGGCCTTGGACCGGTACCGGGCCGCGAGAGTTGAGGCTCAGGTGTGAAATGTATAGATTTCAGGGTTTTTATCGGTTTTCAGCATTATTTTGTTATCGTTTTTATCGTTGGGTCTTTTCACGTGTGTTATGAATAAATCTTCTTTTTTCGGTACCGGTACTAGTTTTATTTTGTTGTATTTATCCGCGACACCTTAAAAGCCGGTCTGTGAAAATATTGTCGGGCATAAACCGGTCCGTGGCGCAAAAAAGGTTGGGGACCGCTGCTCTAAGTGACCGAGCATCCTCCATGCTGTCTGTTCTGTCTTCTCAGACCCCCAGACAGTCGTGGCAGATGACCGCTTGAACTGAGCCAGGTTCTGGTCCTGGTTCTGGTTCTGCCGGAGGTTTCTTCTTGTTAAAGGGGAGTTTTTCCTCTCCACTGTCGCTACATGCTTGCTCAGTATGAGGGATTGCTATGGTTGGAGTCTGCATGATCAGGACACAACCTCACATCAGTGACTCTGCTGGGATTCCTTACATAGAAAACTTTTAACTGATTGAAATGTTTGTATAATTATATTGAAATGACTTTTGTTGTAAAGTGCCTTGACATGACATTTGTTGTGAATTGGCGCTATATAAATGAAAGTGAAATGAATTGAACTTCTCATTCAGGCCTCTGGGGTGAACGGTGTTCAGTTTGTTAATCCACAGCCTTTCAGATCTCCCCCTCTGTGCCGTGGACCACTGTGGCCTTCACATTATTCCAACAAAGTGGGTAATGAGAGGAACATGGTTGTCCTTTTGGGGTTTGTTATACCTGTGCTGTGTAAATCTGACCAGGATGGTGTTACCGGTCTCTCCCACATATTGCAGTCTGCCTTGCTGACATGTGATCAGATATACACAATTTTTGGAGTGGGGACTGCCTCTACAACAGGTCAGGTACACATTTTTGTTTACTTTGTTTTGTAACCACTCCTTATGTTGAAAAAAATTCCCCTTGAGCACTTGTTTTGGGGTTAGATAATGTTTTGAGTTTAGCATGTACTAAATAATCCTATAAATTCTTATTCCTCTGAAAAGCAGCAATGATTCTGTGATTCTTTCAGAGGCTGGACTGTTGCTGGAATGTCTCAAACTTGTTTTTAATCTGTTTTACCAGCTGAACTGGTGAGGAGGAAAAAGTTGTGACCAGAGGCAGCATCTGAAGGAAGACTTTGATACAGCTCCTTAGGAAGGAGCGTGAGTACCTTCTGGTGGACAAAGCTGAAAACAACACTTTAGTGGAAGTTTTAAAGTCTGACTGCTGAGTGCAAATTCTGTGGAATCTGAGTAGTTGGGATTTGATTAAGACAGCATATGTGTGCTTGGGATGATAACTTGATATGTAAAGAAGTGCATGTGTGTCTGTTTTTTTTTTTAAAAGACTTTGTGTGTGTGAGATGTTTGAAAGTTAGATGTCTAAAAAATCAACTGATGTGGATAGATTTTAATTTGATTGAGAGATTATGTGTGTCCAGTGTGTCCAGGAACTGTTCAAAGTCTTCCTCCGAGTGTGTCCAGATGCCCCAGATGTGATCCAGGTATCTGAAATAATGCAAAGGTTTCTTGTCACATTTATTTAGAGCTCCAGTCTCCCATTCAGCCATAAAAATAAGCCTCAGATACTTATCAAATCAAAGCTCATGTAGAAACAAACAAACAAATGAACAAAATATTTTCTCTTTCATTTCTGTCAAACAAAGCTGTATGAAACGTTTCCAGCTGTTAGTATCATGGTTGCTAGGCAACCTGGACAGCGCGATGGAGGCTAGACCGTCCCATTTCACAAGCCTCGCACTTCCGGCCTTAGCGGTCTTTGAGTACGCGGCCCTTGTGGACCGTTAAGGCTGCGTACTTTAAGGCTGCAGACCCTGAATTGGGATACAGCCATTGAGTGTCACCTGAGAACAACTGGTTCGAAACTGTTTGTCTCATCTAAGAAACATTTCTAAACTCAGACTGGTGTCAGAGGTGGAACTCGAGATGATTATTCATGCTTTTATCTCTTCTCGTTTGGATTAACGTAACTGCAACGGTCGTTTAACAGAAGATGATATAATACTCCAGTTTTGGCTTCTCTTCGCTGGTTGCCAGTAAATTTTAGTTCGAAGACCCAAATGCCATGTTGCAATACTATACTGCTATGGTAGCCAATGTTTCAAATGCAGGTTTGACAGGTTTCTGAGTGTACACTTTATCCAAAACCTAGTAATGGTTTACTCATGTTTACCAATAGTTGGCTGTAGCATAGGAGGTAGAGCAGGTCACTCCCTGATCAAAAGGTTAATTGTTCAATCCCTGGCTCCTTCAGTCTGCATGTCAAGAGTGTGAATGTGTATGAATGTAGTTAGGAAGCACTCAGTTTAGAGAAAGTGTGTGATTGGTTGAATGTGGCATGTTTAGAGCACTCTGAGTAATCTGCGAGAGTAGAGAAGCACTACATACGAAACAGTCCAGTCACTGTCTGAACAGTTTCATCATGTTACTTTTGCACTATTATGCTCCGGCACATGTTGTTATTACAAGGCTGGATTAAGGTACACATTTGGCTGACAGAGCTGAAACTTTTCTGGGCCAGCACAGGGCCAGCAGTGTGTCTGCAACTGTCCTTGTGCTGGGCCACCTGGGCCACCTCTGGCAAACCAGATCTGGGCCACCAAAGGGCCGTCATTCTTTGCAGTATGTGGGCCATGTGTAAGCACATTGTGTGGGCCAGATCCGGGCCATACCAGGTTTGTTATGTGGGATGGCTGTGGAGCTCTCTTCCACTGTCTTTACGCTTTACAGACTTCATTGACTCTTTTAAAAAGCAGCTGAAGACATTTCTGTACAAACAAACTTATTTCATTTTACGTTTTCAGTTTATATTTTATATTATTTTATTTTTATTTCTGTTTCTATTGTGAAGCACTCTGTGACTTTTCTTTTTAGTGCAAAGTGCTATATAAATAAATTTTACTTACTAACATTTATCAGTTATTGTACCAAAGTGTCTAATATAGCATGTTCATTCATTTTCAGTCCAGTCGTTGTACCTGACCCACTGCAATAAATCATACCTGGATTTTAAAACACACACAATGAAACCTGTCATTCATGACCTCCCCAGAGCCCAGACCTTCTCATTATTCAAGCTGTGTGGGACCATCTCGACAGAGAAGAGAACAAAAGGCAGCCAAGCCTGGAGAACTATAACTGAACACTTTTTAAAGAAATTACATGAAAGCTGCCTCAGAGAGTTCAGGTTACTGGTGGTCGTACCAAATATTTACTTTCAAGGTCATTAAAATGGTATAAACTCTGTTTTGCTTTGAATACTGTATCTCCGTGTATGTTCTGCACATGATTCACTAAATGATCGCACCAATTTCCCATTTTCTAGCAAAATACAAAAAAATAAAGGGTGTGTCAAGACCTTTACCTTTACATTGTATAATTCAGCCGTTTGTTGTTAAATAACGGAGTTTATGTGAAAACCTCGGAGCCTGAAAGAAGTCGTCACATCACTTACCTGCTGGGCAGCAGCTGGAGGCTCTGCCTTGATGTCCATAGCTGAACGGCAGCCTGTCGGAGGCACGTGAAGTACATCACTACATTCATACTTTACTCTCTGTAAAATCTTTGTTTTTCCCCTGCTCCTTTTGTCACCTGCTGTCTTGTGATTGGCTGTTGCCATCAGGTGTGTCTGGCACTTTGATTTTGAGGCAATAGTTGTGCTCCGCCCCTGACTGGTTGCTCCTGTTGTTGTTGGCATCACAACGGTTCTCTTTTCTGCGTCTGTGTAGGCCACAGCGGTGGGCGGGGTCACTGATGACATCAGGACAGTGTGTCAGCCACAGCACGCTGGATCTTCTCAGCCTGTGGCAGATTCCCCTGGGATCATCTGCACTAGCACGATGTGCTTGACCGTTGAACTCAACCTTCTTCACAAATCTCTTTAATTTAAAGTCCTGCTCTCGGTCACGTGACCTTGCACATCCTCCCTGCTCCTCCTCTTTCAGCTTTGACAGGTTTGTTTGGTCGAGTCTGGTACGAGTGATCACGATCACACACTTCTTCATATCTGGGAACAACTTCCTCCATCGCTCATCTTCCTTCTTCTCCTCCATGGTAACCACACCACTGATGCTGATGCCCCACCCAGCTTCCTGATGATTATTGGATGAATGGATTTCCTTCATCTCCAACTCAGGAAGTCCTGTTACCTCCGCTGTAGAAACAAAGTCTGGGTCAGATCTCATTAAACAGCATTTAATTCATTATCTTTTTGAGAAGCTAACAGTAAGTGATTTTAAAAAAGAAAAAAGTTGACAAGCTGACAAACTCATTCTCATTCAATCTTTATGAAAAAAAATTCTAATGTTTCTAGAAATTACTGAAAATATTTAAAATTCTGCTGATAAACCACTTCATCGGGGCTTCCAGTGTACTGTAACCAAAGGGTGTCTGTACCTAAACTTCCTGTTTTGTCCTCTGTTAATTGTTCATGACTGCGTGTAAATTATACATTATCATAACAATCTTAAGAAACTGTTTTCTGATTAAAATTCCTTTCATTGTTCTCATCCTACCTTTCTATACCCAAGTCCAGATTGGGTTTTAATTCTTTGGGTGAAGTGCTAATTTAAACAATTTAGAGAAAGGGATGCCAAACGTACCTATAACCATAATCCTTTATTTATCGAGGTAATACTCTTGTTGAGATAAATATGTTGTTAAAGACAGAGGAGGGCAGTATTTAAGGGGGAAAAGTGATTTTTGTGAAGTTTAAAGTGCCACAGTATAACATGGGCTCAAGTCCTCACAGCGCTGTGGAACACCAGTGTGCATCACTTCTCTGTCACCAGCCAATCAAATTGAAGAAATAACAGTCCTCATGACATCACTGCTGTGAATAAAACCATGTCACCTTTTCATAAAACAAACAAAAACAAAACACTGTTATCACAATTTATTGATAGAGGAGAATCGTTTTTGTTTCCTAGCAACACCAAATGCTTGAGATAAGTGCTCAGAAAATCGGATCATGGACACTTACAGTGCATAGACCACACTGTCTGTGAATAAAGAGTAGAATAACCCATTTATAACTATCAGCCCAAATCTGGTTTATGACTCTGGGGACATCTGGAGCGATGCTTGTTTTCTGGGTTGACTTGGGAGTGCCACTGTGATCACAATGGATGGATGGATGACACTTTGGAAAGACTAAACAGCAACTTAAACATGTTTTCACTGACCAAAAGAGACTTTTGGAGACACTCATATGGATCCTACTGTTGCAGGCATCTGTCTATAACTTTGTGTATTTAAAACCCTCAGAGGAAAGATTCCAACAACAGCTGGAAGACACACAACTTAATTTAAATCTGGATTACACCTCATGATGACACGAGGATGCAAACCATGAGGAGAAGGGGAATGGGACATAGTAATTATTCCAAGTTGATCATTAATTAATTAGGCCTAATTAATTAATTAATTAAGTCTAACCTTGCTTCTACTTCTACCTGAACCGGACTGTGGGCGCTCCTGTCCGGGTGTCTGCGCTCACCTGTATGTGTTTCTCCGTCCATGCTTTTATTCTGCGAATAAAACCGAATGAAAACAGTTTTTAACGCGTCACTGCTCCCAGAACTCCTCTGCTGCCTTCACGGATCCCCAAAGAGTCGAAATTCACACACACGAGGACCAAAAATTGAAAAAAAGAAAAAAAGGTTTAGAGATAATAAATGCTCAGTCACACTGATCAGTAATTATCAGCGTAATATGTCACCGTTGGATAAACAGTAAAGAGTTCATTGCAATGTCCACTTATCAGGTATGAAGCCCTAACTTGTGATTTTATGATGTAAACCCAAATGATTAAAGTGTGTTCGTAAGTCTCTGAAAATAATACACAAAGTACCAATATTCATTAACCCTTGTGTGGTGTTCGTATTTTTGTTACTCAGCCAGTGTTCATGGGTCTGGTGGGCCCGCTAGAGTTTTGGCTTTCCAAATTAACACTATCAAACAATTTTATGTTAAATTACTCAACAGATGTTTACTTCATCCCAATTACAAGACATATGAACA
>NW_005187674.1:684458-686227 GCF_000239375.1 Pundamilia nyererei | reverse complement strand
ATTTTATACATAAATAGAATTTACAATTTTTAACTATTTATACAAAAGCTGCATTCAACAGGTTTTATATTAAAGGTGGGGAGATTTATCAGGTAAATAAAATAATATGATATAAGAATGATGGGAGTCCACAGTCCTGGATCCTCTTTGTTGTTTTTCATTTCATGATGCTTCAAATGCTCTCATATGGTGAAAGGTCTGATCTGCAGGCAGGCCAGTTCAGCACCACAACTCTTCTGCTATGAAGCCATGATGCAGTCCTGGAAGAAATCAATCATTTAGTAAATTAGAGATAAAGTCAAGTAGAAAGAGAACTGAGGCAATTGACTGAGCATGCGCTGCAGCCAGGGCCATGGAACATTTCACTATTAGAAGGGGAAGAAGTTACAGGAGAAAAATCATGAAGCCGAAGATGAAAAGAGGATGACTTCGTCTTGTTGTCGATTCTGAGGTGGGCTCAGTGACTTCAGGAGCTTTCACAGTCACTCGACCTGAAAACATCCAGAGAACATCCTGTGGATTTAATAAGGACAACCTCAAAGAGAAAACTAACGGGAAAGGTGCAGAGACCATAGCAGTCACCAGGGGGCGCCCTTCACTGTAACTTCAACTGCATCAATGCGTCCTGCTCTTTTCTGTTTTAAATCAAATTCAGTGGCAGATCTAGAAAGTTTTACATGGGTGCGGGGTCAAAGGAGGGGCAAGAGGTCTAGGCAGGTGGCACATACCTCTGCAGGGAAGTATGTGAAAATGCCCTATATGTAAATGGAGTCAACAAGATATCCACAAAAACCTTTAAAACTATTTATTGTTTCATCATCTCTTCTAAGAAAACAAAGTCAGGGTGATTTTTTACAAGCAAGTAGAAAAACTTTGCTCATATCCTGCAAAACTCACTGGCAAGACATTAACAATCATGTGCAGGTCAAAAGTCTATGAAGGTGCCCCTGTCCTGCCCTGTGCTCGCATCTTATATATCAAAGCAGAATAATCAGAAAATCCTCACTATAGAGGACAGAGATCAGTTATAAATAAGTTAGAAAATATCTGTAAATAATTAAGACACATTAAAAATAAACTGCTGAAGTAGAATCCATCCATGCATCCATCCTCTTTTGCTTAACCAATTCAGGGTCGCGACTCGCGGGTGAGGATGAGTCAGTAAGTGGACAACTCAGACCGAGGTAGAGTGACCAGGTATCCCTCCTTATGATTTACCGCACAGCGATTTTATCCCCCTCTAGACGCTCTAGTTTCCAAAAATCATCATTGCAAGACAGACCTGTCACTAAAGTCTGGATCTTATTGAATGACTGTGAAGAAAGCAGTAAAGATCATCACGGGCCTCCTGCAGTTTAACATGTCTGCATGTACGCAGCAATTCTCCACAGTGGAAACCTACAAATCACAAGCTACTCAGATGTTTGTGGAACATGAGAAACTGCCAAAAATATCCGTGTAGGTTGTGAAAATGAAATTCAGCTACGATGCAGACAAGAAAACTTTTACTGGCTGGTGGAACATGAATGTAAGAAAGGCTTTTCTCACGTGAGCTTCACAGCTGATCGATGCATCCCCACTGAAAGCCAAATGAGACTTGAACCAGACTGACAGGCTCCTTTCATTACCAAGAAGCTCATTCAAATAAAATATGTGCTTCAAATGCCAAACTCCTGTGTCACACACACTCTTTGGTTTTTACATTTAGTTTTCTGGGATCTCGTCACAATACGCACAGCCTGTGTAACCTACCAACTGTGGTGACCTGG
>NW_005187674.1:681209-682565 GCF_000239375.1 Pundamilia nyererei | reverse complement strand
GTGTGTGAATGGGTGGGTGACTGGATGTGTAAAGCGCTTTGGGGTCCTTAGGGACTAGTAAAGCGCTATATAAATACAGGCCATTTACCATTCATTTGTCAAGAAATGTAGAGGGAACATTATTATTTTTTATTATTACATTAAAGCTGAAAGTCTGCACTTCAAGCACATATTGACTGCTTAATGTAAAATCCCAAAACTCAGAGTTTCCCCACGTAAGGATGAATCAGATATTAATAATTAATCAATAACTGATCAGACTTTATGTTAAACTGAGTTTTTTCAAACCTGTTTTCTGGAACAGGTCCTGGATTTAAAGTCATTTCTAAAACATTGAGTTTTACGTGTGTGAGGCAGCTCAAACTAAACCCAGGCTGTTAATGTTTATCCATTGGATCACATGAGTGATGAGTTCGTCCTGGTAGCTGTCGATAAATGCTGCTGTCAGAAGGAGGGGGGAGTGGAGGAGTGGGGACCCAAATGTAGGAGGCAAAATAAGATGTGTTAAATAACAAAAAGTGAGTCATTTATTGGGCTGGAGACAAGGTCCACAGTAAATACAGCCAACAAAAATCTAAAAACACAGGTGATCACAGAGGACGGCACACAGGAAGCAACAACAGCAGACACGTCTGAAAAGCTTTACCCTCACAAATTTCTCTTCAAGTTGTGCGAGCAGCTCCTGTCTGCAGAGGTTCATGGATTTATTTATTCACTCGATTGTTCTGATAATGAAGAAGAAGGTCCTGAGCTGATGTTTTCCTCTGGTGGATTTATGAAGGTTCAAAACAGAGAGAGATCAGAGGTAATGAGATCCTGAGAATCTAAACATGCACGTTTCTTGCATTACAGTTTATCTGTGACTGAATTCTGACAATAAAACCTAAACTGCTGCAGATCGTTTTACCTGCAGCATCAGGTCACCTAAAACCCGACAACGCTGCTGTCAGCTGCTGTGACATCACTGGGCTGGACCCCCTTAGGCAGCTTGGTCTCTGATTGGTCAGTTTTCCTCTTATTCTTAGTGACTACTTTCCGTTTTCTGGTTTGGATTCCATCTTTCTTCAAGGCCAGCGGGCGATTCACCTGCAAACATTTAACAAAGACTCAGCCTCAAAGTACAAGGAACACCTTCTTTGCTGTTTTACTCTTACTAGAGGAAGTAAAGCATGTGGCCAGAGCAGTATTTTAGTTTGTAGTACCCGGTGTAGTCTGTAGTAGAGTCCGCAGGCGTTGCAGACGGCTTCTCCTGCAGAGTTTCTCCTCCACAGCGTCGTGTGCTCAGTCAGACAGTTGACACACTGAGTTCCTTTCCTCTGAATCCTGCTCTGGAATAACACATCATACTGTTTTGAA
>NW_005187674.1:657363-680686 GCF_000239375.1 Pundamilia nyererei | reverse complement strand
GGGGCCATCTGCTTCGACCGGTTGGGGTGAGAAAAGGAAAACAGGATAAAAGAACAGTATAACAGCATCTAAGTAAAAAGTAAATAAAGTAAAAGTACATTAAAATTGTGCTTCAGTAAATGTACTGAGATACATTCCATCACTAGTCTTGTCAGCAGAAATAAAAAGGTTTACAGCCTGATCGCAGCTGTTTTAACCCCTTAGCAGTCCTACAAATTTACAATTAGTCCCCTAAACCATCCAATGTACCGTGGGCGGTACGTCCGACTGCTAACAGGTTTATGACCTGCTCACTTTTGAGTTTGTTAGTTTCATGACTGCTTTGACTGACCCAGCACAGGCGGGCGTCCGCTGGGCTTTACCTCCACTCATCTGAGTCTCTACAATGGACCTCTAGACCTTGTTTTTGTACGAACAGACCATCGGAGCAGTCTGTGCTGCAGTGTGACTGAAATTTTGTGTTTTTGTTTCTGAATCTGCGACCACGCAGGGGTCCACATGGGTCCAACCGACAAAACTGATGTCATCAAATGGTGAGCATGAAGCTCCGCGCAGACGTCCAACTTTTTAATGACTGCTTGGACTCTTTCACGCAAACATAAAGTGCACCCAAATGCCCTTTGAGCCGACTTCAAGCAGACTTCAAATAAGTATAACAGAAATAACTCATCCATCATCTATGCAGTCGTTCTGGTTTGAAACCGAATGTAACCCCTAGTTATGTGCACAAATTAGTTAACTAGCATTTAACTAATGATCTCTGTGTCTGTGCCCCTGTACAGCTTAAGGATGCTGCTTACTAATGAAGCAGCACCAGCTGCTGAACAAACGAGCATTTGAAACGTGTTCCCTTCTAACTCGAACCAACTAAATAAAAACAGTAAAAAAACAAAAATGCAAAGGTCCCGACGGCACAAACCGGAGCGAAGCATCTTTGCGTCTACGTCCATCTTTTATAAACAGTCTATGATTTTAACCCCAACCACAATCTTTTCCTCAACCTCAGCAAACAGCAAAAGCAGAAGTAAACAAAAGTCTGCTGTGAGTGAAACCGAACACAAACCGAGCTCTCCAACGGCGCACTACACCTGCCTTCTTACACTGTTACCACCATCGCTTACACATTTACAACAGCACTCCAAATAATGGTTATCAATTAGTTTCCAAAGCAATAATTAGCTCTTAATATTTATATTTTTATTCCTCGTGAACAGTAAAAAAAACCAAACAACTATTACCCAAAATTAACTTAAAGTTTTATTATAAAGTGTTAGATGGTGTTGTTCGTATTGTTCGTCACTGGGTATCATAAATAGTTAAGAATTAGTCTGTCAATGAGAGGAGCCACTGAGGCAGGCAGCTGTTCAGGGCCCACGCCAGTAACTTCAAACTACAATGACCTGATCTCCCTAAGAATGCCTGAGCTCTAGTTTTGATCAAACCTGATAACTGATGTGATCAATGAAAATGGTAAATGGTCTGCATTTGTATAGCGCTTTTCTAGTCCCTAAGGCCCCAAAGCGCTTCACACTACATTCAGTCATCCACCCATTCACACACACATTCACACACTGGCAATGGCAAGCTACATTGTAGCCACAGCTGCCCTGGGGCGCACTGACAGAGTGAAGAGGGGAAGAAGAAGAAAAGAGGAAGATGAGAAAACTTTGGCTTTAAACAGTGGTTAGCTTGGCCTGCAGAGCAGCCTGGTGTGTTTATCTCCACAGGCTGTCACATGACTGAGTTGAGGGTGTATGGCGGGAGTCAGAGTCAGGACACCACCGGTACACTGTAGACCGAAGGAACTATGAAATATGGCATAAATATCTTACAACCAGCCAGCTTGGTCCTGGCATCATTACTGAGCTAAACCTGGTCTCTTCCATTTCTACAGTTGCTGGTTTACTCTCTGTTTTATTGGGCACCAGTAACAGAGTGAAAACTGCCATCGTGAACAGTTTTCTCTAGTTCACTGATGACAGCTGTGTCTGCCGGGGCTAACTGCCAAAGCTGTGAATGCTAACTTATGAAACTGAGACGCAAAGAAATTTGGATGTGTATGCTAAGGTACTCTGATTACTCTGATGTACTGGTGTAAATTACTGTGCTGTGTGTACTTTATTGTCCATTCATCCATTCTCTTCTGCTCATCCTCATCAGGGTCACACATCCCAGCTACCACAGGGCAAACAGAGACACGACAACCGCTCACACGTACATTCACACCTATGGGTAATTTAGAATTCTAATTCTATAATGTGAAATAATTTACTACATCCCTTCATTAAGTTTTCTCAGAATGATTACGTTTCTGGCACCAGCAGGAAAGAGAAGGGTTTGGTCCAACCTTTAAACGTTAACTATAGGTTCAGGATTCCACTTTTAACTGATTATACTGTATGTACAACGTGCTCTGAAGAGTCCCCATGACAGGACGTCGTGTTCCCGTTTGTCATGTCAGTTCAGTCATCAGAAACAAAAAAAATGATCTTTGAAAGTGATATACGTTCTTACTTATATTACTATTTATAATGTGAATTTCTGCCAAAGGCCCCAACAGACACCAGAATCATCAATGACTGCAGCTTTGCAAGCAATTTTTATTATATAAAAGATAAATTAATATAGATACAGATGCCTGTGAGGGACTTAATTAAAATTAAAACAATAATGTAAACGTCAAAAAACTCTTGATATATCCATATAAAATGTTATATATAAAAGTCCTACCTGCTGTACAGTGTAGAATTTTAATTTTCTGATGCTCATTTTAAATTGCTGCAATATTATCAATAAAACACGATTTTCTAATTAGAACGTTAATACAATTTTTCAAATACGTGTGTGTCGTCTTACAGCTCGTCTCTTCGGTCTCAGCAGCGGTGTGTTGTTGGCTTCCTGTCCGAGGCTGCAGGTGTTGCACAGGAGTCGACCTGCAGCGTCTCGCCTCCACAGGGGGGCGCTCTGCGTCCCACAGCTCACGCACTCGCGCTGCTCTGAGCAAACGATGACAAATTACACATCAGCACAAAAGACACACACGCAGATCTACTAGCACAGGCAGGTAATTACTCACCTGGTCCACATCTCTGCCCCCAAGACAGACTGTCAGGTAGCATCCAGTCACCTGCAGAGGGGGAGGAGGGTGTGTACAGGTCGCCATGGTAACTGTTACATCCAGGTGTTGAGGAGAGGAGGTGGGTGGGGGATGGAATCAGAGCATGATTACTATACAAGGATGAAGAAGATGCAGGTGGGATGTAAGCAGGGCTCGGTGACTGACAGCTGGAATCATTCAGCCAGAGGCAGGGGGTGAGGAGGAGCGAGGGAGGGGCCTCTTGGGATGTGCATGGTGATTGGAGGAAAGTGTCTGAAAGGACAGGCCCCACCTGAAAAGAGATCATATCAATGTAAGAGAAACCTGC
Source organism: Pundamilia nyererei (assembly GCF_000239375.1). Taxonomy (NCBI): domain Eukaryota; kingdom Metazoa; phylum Chordata; class Actinopteri; order Cichliformes; family Cichlidae; genus Pundamilia; species Pundamilia nyererei. The sequence goes on along the minus strand of NW_005187674.1, from coordinate 677,261 downwards.
ATCTGACATCTAACAGATCAGCTCATATCAAAACTACCACAGGCTCCCTGACCCCTGAGGAGCCCGGCTGTGGGGTCAGTGACCTAACAGAAAAGGCGTAACAAGAATAAATAAATATATCATATATACATCAATATATAAATCAACTAAATATCAGATGAGGAAACTTTGTTATGTTTGATGAAGGTCAGGCGCTCTGGACGCGTCACAAAAGAAGAAACAAATAATTTCCTGTAATTACTTTTAAAATGGCCTCAGAAGGCCTCGTTCTTTGAGGAATATCAGGAATTTTTGTAAGATCAGGGCCACATTCATCGAACCGAGCTAAGCTGCAACCCCTTTAGTCCCCGGGTACCATCTCTGATACACACGTTTTTTGGGTGTTTTTGAGACATCTGCATCATCAGTGTGATTTTTTTCCCCTGAAAAGCCTGAATTAATTGCACAATACTTTTTTAAGTATTAAAGTATTAAACATTTTTTTAAATGCCAGACGTCGCAAATACGATACAAATGTAAAGTCATATGCAGAAATTCAAATTTCAAGAATTTTTCAAACTAATTTGTCAGATGTTTCAATAAACTCTCCATTTTCCAAAACAAAAATTCAATCTTCTTTCAAAGAGCTAAACGTGTGCATAAGAATCACCAAATAATTTATGGCGAGCCAAATAACATTATCAGGACGGCACTTTTTACTTCTGTACAGGTAAAAGCACATTAAAGCAAAAACATTAACTACTTATTCAGAAGAAAGAAAACCCCACTCCATATGTTTATTGAACATCAGATTACATACTTCCATACTTGTACTTGATTATATTTTGACTCCATAAGCAGGAATATAATAAAAGACTCTCACCTTCGTACTGAAGCTTGTTTCAGATCTGCTGGACGTCACAGCAGAAGACCAATAAGCTAACGGCAAATAGTTTGACATCATCGCTGAATTTCTAAGAGGAGGAAAGAAAAATTAAAGACTGAGTGAGTGCTCTCTCTAACACAAAGGATCACTGCTCTATTTTCTGATGGTACTCACGGAGGCTGAAGAGCTTTGAGGGCTTTAACTTTCTCTGAATGCTGCTCTGGGGTCTGAAGGAGGGCGACCAGGAGGAAGAGGAGGTGTCTGACTCCTCCTACAAATTCTGACGTGGGTTTTTTGAAGGGGATTTTTTTTATTATTGAAATTTTGAGTTTCCAGTGTTTACATAGCTGTTATCATTTACTGCTGTAAACATGGTATAATATGAGATCACTGTCAGACTACTGGAGTCCAGGTTCAGCCCACAACTGGCCTCAAAAACACATCAAAAAGTATAGAAAAGAAAAAAATTCTTCTTCTACTTTTCCTGGTTTGCTGTTCCAGTCGTGAACGCTCTAGTTAAACATCGCCACACACAGTACTGAGGTCAGTGTGTGTACAAATAATCACTAATCCACAGGTTCAGTCTGCTCTTACACTCCGTTTCAGTCAGTTTTCTTTACTCTTGGTTCTGTAAGATGTCAGTGAGTGCATTCTTTGATATGGTCGTCTCAGGCACACAGCTCACGCTGTAAACACATCATTATTTTCAAGATTAATTCTCAGAAATGACATATTTAAAGGGAAAAAATGGTCAGGAACCAACCCAACTTCTCCACACTTTACTTTAAATAAAACTCACAACATGTTTCATAAACAGAACAGAAACAAATATTTTTAGAATGAAAATCTGCTTGATTTTGTGTGGGTTTTTTTTTTAATTATTCCATCCTTTTACCAAATGGAGACCCAGTGGAGCTAAACATTAATTCCTTTTAGTCGATAAATTCAGTGTGTGGAAATTTAACTGTATTAGGTCATTTTCTCACGGTTATAAGTGGTTACAGAAGAGGTTCAGGCTCAGGAAAGACTGTCAGAAATCTTCTGTGTGAGCTAAAGTTCATAAAACAATGAGGATTCAGTCCGAAGGAGAGGATTTAGTAAACTAGATAATAAATAAATATATAAAACAAGATTAACTGGTATAAGAGCAGCTGAGAGATGGTAAAGATCAGTGGTCAGTTCAGAGGCAGGAAGCGTATCCCTGTATTAGGGCAGGGTCTACCATACTGTTCTGCAATGGTAGGTCCACTGAGAAGTCAGTGGGCGGAGCCTGGAAACGTTGGCGGGGGGGTCGCCCTCCCCTTTCAGGGATGGGCAGCTCTGAGTGGTGAGCAGGAATTGGCGAAGTGAAGAAATATGGATGGAGGAGAGCCTGCAGTAAGGAGGAGAGGACATGGAGAGCACCGATCAATAATCAGGTTATTAACCTTTATCTGAGTGATAATGGGTGATAAACAGACCACAGTGATCAGGGAAAATATAACGGCTATGTCCCAAGAAATGATTCTTTACGTAAAAATGAGAGGACCTCTGACCGAGCCCTGAGGAACTCCGTTTTTAAACTTAAGCTCTGCTTCAGGTTTCTTACCTCTCTGGCTGAGCAGCGCTGTTTAGATGGATACACCAGGAACTTATAGAGCAGGTCCACTGCCTGAGGGGGCGTGTCAGGGATGATTTCCTCCAATGGGATCGCTGGATTCTCCTTAAAGGTGATTTTATTGTAATCTGGCAACTCCACTATCTCCTGGAGACAGACAGGAGAGGGATTCAAATGTTTTAACCAGTTTCACAGCCATAAAAGAAAAGAACAAGACAAAATTAAACTTTGCATTATTTTACCTCAGCCTTCAGATAAAATCTCACACAGACCACAAAAGTGGCACCAGACTTCAAACTGTTGTTGGTTTTTAGAGTAAATTATACAGGATCAATTTTAGGTCCAGTTTAATTTCTCTACATATTTATCATAATTTACTGCTAGTCTACTGGATTTCCTTTAATCTTAAACTAAACATTTTAAATAAAGCTAACTGGAGACCAACCAATATTTCAGGCAGATGATTGCAGGCCTATCACATATAATAATATACTGATGATGATTATAATGTAGACTATGCACTAAAAAACATTATTTTTAAAAAATAACACATTTCGTCTTTTTAGCACATTTAAATTTAATGAACGTGGATATCGTCGGATATTTATATGCACTATGTGCAAAGATGAAAGAGTAAACACTGCCACTGAGTGAATACATGTGGAAATTAGGCATCCTCATTGTGTTTACATTTTCAGAATATCTCTTTTATATAAAAGGCAGAATGTGTGAGATGATAATTTGATATAAAGCTTAATAGTTTAACCTAATACAAAAAGATCCCTAAGAGAATGAATGTATATTAATGTAACGTCCCCTGAAGTGATGGAAAAACCAGTGTGTGTCTTACAGGCCAGCTGTCCTGAGTCGGGGTTCCCAGCACTCTGAGGACACAGCAGAGCTGCTCGATGTCGTTCTCTCCAGGAAACAGAGGAGACGAGTTCAACAGCTCCCCAAAAATACAGCCGACTGCCCTAAAACACACACACACAAGCACTCACACACGGACTAAACAGAAAGCTGTGACTTCAGACTGCTGCTGCCCCCTGCTGTTCATCTCTGATCACTGGACCCATTTACACCTGAGCAGGAACTGTGAACACTAACAGAGTGAGTGTACTGAAGCTAAAGCTTACTCTTTCTATGTTACATGGTCCCATGTTACATAGTATGTTAAAGAATAATATATAATAAAATACGCTGATACAGGAAAAGAATACAAGCATGCACAACAGAAACAAAAGCATCCAGGTTTATTGAGTAAAAGCTAAACAGCGGAGGATTCACAGTAGATAATCAAATCAAATCAAATTTATTTGTATTGCACATTTAAAGACCAAAGTACACCAAAGTGCTTTCCAGTAAAACCATGATACAGATAAAATCACAATATAAAATATGAATTACAGATATAAAATAATTACATAATATAAATGCAGAGCCAGGTGAAAAATCACACTAATTAGCCTCGAATGCCTGGTTAAATGTAAATCTATGTAAATCTATGTAATGTAAATCTATATAATGTAATGTAAGCTGTAATGGTCGAACAACAGCAAAAAAATTATAGTGTGGGCGCTACTTTTAGCAGCATTTTCAGGGTTGTACTTACCACAGGTCGACTCCCTCGTCGTACTTTCGGGCTCCGTACAGCAGCTCGGGGGCTCTGTACCATCTAAACACACACAGTGGTCAAATGTAACTGAGCACATTTACTGCACATTACTGATAAAGTACTGATGTCCAGTTGAAAGTGGTGATTATTTTAGAATGAACTGAACCAGCAAGTCACATGACATGGCGACTTTAACATGATTATTATTCACAGGCGTGATGAGCACCTCAAATCTGAATATGTGAATCTGTTCTGTGACACATTTGTTCACCAGTCGAGCTTTAAAGCAAGTCTGAGTGAATATTTAAAGTATCGTCTGACTGCATTTTACATGTCACCACGTGGATTTTTCCCAGCAGCACTAAAGCTAATGCTGTGTTAGTGCTACTTTACTTTATAGAGCCATTTTCTGTATTACATTCAGCCTTTTAGATACTGCATTACTGCATTTTATATACAAAAGTACTTACTTTTAGGTTCATTATATTGCATTTAAATTTTCACTCGAGATCTTTCATTTTACTGTCATTTTTCTATTTAAATGAGCATTTTGCTCTTCGTGTTTTGTACCTCACTGAGTTCTTTTGGTAAGTCATACTCTATTTTATTTTGATTAGCTAAAGCTAGCTGCTAAATAAAGTCATATTTACCTGGTGGCCACCTGGTGGCTGTACAGCCTCTCTCCCTGCTCGCTGAATAGCCGGGCCAGACCAAAGTCTGCAATCTTCAGGTGGCCTGAGGAGCTGATGAGCAGGTTTGCTGGTTTCAGATCCTGCAAACACACAAACGTCACTTTATAATGGTTTGATTTATTTTGTTAAAGCAAAAGAAACCCAAACTCTCCACATATTTCACATATTTTCAGCTTTTCATTTATTATGAATAACCAACAGTATTTAAATATCCTTGTATGTTTAAGTGTTGCTTGTTACAAACGCAGGATTCACTGAGAAAACAGTCAGATGACTCATTAATGATAATAACTGTTAGCTGCGCTCACCCGGTGCATGACATTGTTGTGATGCAGGAAAGCCACGCCCTTCAGCAGCATCATCATGTAACTTTTGACCTGCGCAGGGGTCAGAGGGCGCTGGGAATTCCTGATGACCTCAGAGAGGTCAGACAGCATGAAGTCGAACACCAGGACGAAGCCCGTGCCGTGAGGAAAGACGTCCTTCAGCTTCACCACCTGAGGAGGAAGTCACAGAAAGAAGTCCTGCATCCCTTCAGACTCCAGACACTCTGCAGCTTCTTATAATTTTCTCATATAGCCTAATCTCCTTTTTATTAACATGTCTGTTATGCTCGGCTCTGTTCTTGCTGCTCTGCTTTGATTGTCTATGTTTTCCATGTACGAATTTTTGGTTTCTGTTATATCTTGTTTGTGATATCCCCCCAGCCACCAGGGGAGCTGGAGTGTATCCCAGCTACCATAGGGGAGAGGCAGGGTACACCCTGGACAGTCTGTTGCAGGGCTAACACATAGAGGCAGACAACTATTTGTACTCACATTCACACCTATGGGCAATTTAGAATTACCAATTAACCTAACCCCACTAACTGCATGTTTCTGGACTGTGGGAGGAAGCCAGTGTACCCGGAGAGAACCCAGGGAGAACACGCAACCTCCACACAGAAGGGACTCATACTCAGGACCTTTTTGCTGTGAGGCAGCAGTGCTACCCACCGCACCGCTAAACACTAATCAAATTTTAAGATTAAAATGACTCTTATCTGTAAAAACTCTCTGCACATTCACTCACATGCTCGTTGTCCTTGATCTCCTGCAGTGCTTTAATCTCCCTCAGAGCCTGGTTCGGAATGCCGTCTTCCAGCCTCCTCAGAGCCACTTTCTTCAGAGCCACCGTCTCCCCTGTCTGACACACAAGAGCATTTCCATGTCACATTTCTAAGCCGCTGAGGTTAGATTCCAAATTTAATGCTGATCGGATTACACAAAGAAAAGGGGGGAAAGAAATGAGGTAAGATGCAGACATAAAAGCACCAGTCCGTCACCTCAATATGTTTGGCCTTGAAGACTATGCCATGAGCTCCTTCTCCTGTCCGACCCAGAATATTGTACTGCTCCATGTTTTCATGAGCGTGTAAAACAGTTTCAGTTAATCTGGATTTAATCTGGTCACAACTCTCACTGATTTTTTTTTAATTCAAAGAGTGGTTTGAAGTAAACCCCCAATGATGTACAAATTAGCTCCTTGGAGCAGAAAACCAGAGAGGAACGCCAACCTCGAACTTCACTCATAAATTAAGCTGTTCACGATGCTGCGCACGTTTTCTCAATAAGATGTAGTTATTAAACTATTATCTTAAGCCCAGTAAAAGTTGAAACCGTTAACTTACATTCGGCTTGTATTACATATGCAACAACAAACAGCTGTAAAGAAAAGTCTCTCAGAAAATAAATCCTGAGACAGCTAGCTGTTGGCTAACGTTGCCTTGGCAACGTCTTAACTCCGATTACCCAGCTAAAATTTTAAAACTTGTTACTGTTTAACTTCTGCTCCCGGATTGACACGCACGCTTGTTAAGAAAGAAACTACAAAAACGACGATATGTAATTTTTTAATACGCATTTTCATTTAGGACGTTTTAATAATTGTTTCGTGTTACAGTAGCTAGCTACAGATCCGCCCGTGGTCTGCCATGTTTGTTTACAGTGACGTCATGAGACAGGACCACCATAGAGCCAGAGCAGGTAGAAAGCATTAGGCAGAAACAATGTTTTATTTTATTTTATTTTTGATTCCTTTTTGTTGTTCTTGTTCGCTGTTTCATTTTTTTTAACGTACAAACTAAACAATTTGACGTGAACATTTCATTCGATTAATGATTAAAAAGCAATTTTGTTTTTCACCCTAGTTTATAAAGCATGTCTTTTGAACTGTGTAGAGATGTACTTGATGTGTCTAAAATTTAAGATAAATCTGCTCAGGCAAATCCTTCTAATTTCCCTGACCGACAGACAGACTTTTTTTAATCCAATTGGGAAATTCTTTTTTACAGCAGCACGATAAAGAGTAAAAATTATTCACTCCGTACTGGTATTGTACATAACGAAAAAGGCTTTCTATTCTAGTATATTTAAAAAAAAAATAAAGTAAGGCTTTTTTTGAAATTCCGAATTTATGCTATCATTAGTTGACAAGCGTTTGCTGTCGTTTTGTCTTTTCTGTTCTCACAAAATCTATTCTTTGGGTTTATTTGGAAACCCGGAAGTACTTGTTCACAGTTTCTTCCCATCCGGTGTAGAGTGGCGTGTTTACGTCTTGTGTTAAGCATGCTAGCCGGAGAGTTTGGTGTCCAGAAACATTAACGTTTACGACAGAGAAATCGGGTAGTTGGCAGCTGGACTTTATCTGCAGCTCAACCGGATGTTTTTTCTGTTGTTTGTAGCTTCTTTAAAAGAGAAGACAGTGAAGAAATGTCTGCTCCCGACAATGCCACAGCTAGACCTAACGTGGACCAGAAGGTGCTGCAGTATGAAACCTTCATCAATGAAGTCCTGAAGAGAGACTTACAGTAAGAAGACACTACCGCTGATGTCTGAACACAGTTTATTATGTCCGTACAGAAAGCTTTATTCAGTTACAGAACTTTAAAAACTAAAGTAAAAGAAATGTAATCTGTAGTTAAAGTAGTGCAAAATACTTGTGTAGATAGATAGATGTAGATATGAACTCAGATTTTTATCCTGGCAGACTTTGAGCAGGTAGTAGAGGCGATATGAAGGTCAATGAGGAGTGACTACAAATTAAAGTAATTTAAAGCTTAATTAACAGCCTAATAAATGTCAAGTCTCACAGCTGCTGATTGTATAATAGGGCTGGTGTCATTTTTGGTCCCCCTCTGTGCCTTAATTACTTGCAGACTGATTATTAAATACTTACACTCACAGGTCACTTTATTAGGAATACCTGCTCAACCCAAATATCTCATCAGCGATTCATATGCCAGCAACTCAATGCATTTAGGCATGTAGACGTTGTCAAGACAGCCTTTGCGTGCAATGTGTTTTTAATACAGTGGGATTGTCATACATGTCACTGCTGTGCCAGCACTGCAACAACTGGGTCAACAAACCAGACAGAACTGGAGCGTTTTGACCACACTAAGAGGAAACATCTCAAATACCGTACTGCTTCACATTCTGCAGCCTGTACTGCAGAGCAGAGCTCAGCATGAGCTAACAAAGTGCGAAGCACATCCAGTTATGTTAATTTACAGCTTTATATTGTTATTCTTGCACACTATGACACTAGAGTAGCTTTGCATGATTCATAGTAATCATGCAAAGCTACTAATTATTACTAAAATAAATTTTTTTTTGCCTTTGACATGTGGGTGGGTTATATTAGGGATATCTCTTCTCAATGACATCATACAGATTTAAGACTTGGAAAAGTATTTAGAGGAATCTAAGGCCTTAGCCTTTGGTTCACATGGGTTACTTGTACATGCACAGACCCGACTGGTTGTGTTTAATGTGAACACTGAGAATTTTATTAGGGTGTAAGAAAAGAAATACAGAAATTACTTTGTACAGTTACAGAACAAAATGGTGCAAAAATCTAAAAACTACACGTAAGAAGGAGCTCAGTTATATAGAAGGGATACAATAATGAGCTTGAATCTGTTGTAAGTACACATGTGTGATGGATAAGAAGGGTAGATCTAATCTTACAGGTATTTATGTGGTTCTTCAGGTTGGCATCTGACTGTTTGGTGACACAGACTAAAGAGCTCAGGTGTCTGAAATGCTGTTTGGTGCTTTGAATCAGATTTTCTTGGCGCGTTTAGGCTGTTTGGATTATTTTGGTCCATCTGAAGGCGTTAATGTTCTCTGTAAATCAAGTGACGGCTGTCGTTTGGCAGGAAGGTGGTGGAGCAGAGGGATCAGGTTTATGAGAAGATCTCTCAGTACCTGCAGCTGAAGAACACCATACAGAGTCTGCAGGTAAACGCACACAAAATTTATTGTGTTATTTTGAAGGCCTGTAGGTTTTTCAGTTTAGAAAAGAAGAGACTTCCACATTAAACTGGAGATCGTTGTAGTGATTCCCAAGTGTTTGTGCTGGCTGTCATTCTCTGTTAATGTTAAACGCTTCAGTCTGCTGGTTAATGAGCTGCAGACTGAACTCTGCTGATACAGACACCTCTCTCTGTAGCTTCTCTGTGTGAGCTGTTTCTGTAATTCAGCACACTCTTCTGTGAGGAAAGGTGGAGGAGCTTATCGCACCTCCATCAATACAGCTGAGCCTCACTGCAGCTGTTTATCCAGCAGATCAATACGTGTGGCTCATTAGGCTGTGAACCCAAACCTCCATCGTCTGGATCAAAGAGCCTGAAACTACAGCTGGAAAAAAACATTCAGACATTTTGCCTCCACTTTTCAGATATTTGAAAAGATAATTTTTTATTTGTTTTTATTTTATTTAGAGGATAGAAGTTTTAATTTTAGTTTTCAGATATTTTTAAAATCATTTTCATAATCATTGATGTCTGTGTAGGTTTTCAGTCATCCGGGTCATGGCAATCTAAGGAGCTTGGAAAGAAAAGCGACTCAACTTCTTTAAGTTTCTTGAAGACGTTTCATCCAAGAAGCTTCTTCAGTTCTAAAACCAAACAGTGGAGAGTCCCAGGTATTTAAGTCCTAGTGGGAGTTGTCCCATAAGAGGGTCGTTGACCGACTATTGATCGTGTGCCTCATCACACACCTTGGCTCATGCGATGTAATATTTTGAACTCTCCACTATTTGGTGTTAGAGCTGAAGAAGCTTTCCAGATGAAACGTCTTCAGTCGCTTTTCTTTCCTAGCTCCTTACATATTCACTGATATATTTTTCTGCGGAAACCCCTCCAAACAAGCCAAACTCATTCAGTCTCTTTTCTAACTGTCATGTCATGAACTTTAACCTCTAACATGCTAACTGAGGCCTGTAGATGCTGAGATGAGTACTTTTTTCTCTGAGCTTGGGCCGCCTGTTCCACGAGTGAATGAAAGTCACACTCTTCTTTGTGTTCCTGCAGGAGGCGGGCTCTCAGCAGCTGAAGACTGACGTTGATCTTGGCTGTAACTTCTATGTTCAGGCTGAAGTGTGAGTTGCTGACACACGAAGGTCATCATCAGCTGTTCTGCATTCAAACAGGCACAAATGCTGCATTTAGGCTAATGAAATGTGCTGCGAGACTCCAGAGAGGCAAGAGGATCCGTGCTCTGTGTTTCCTGTTTAAACTCAGTTCTCGTTTTCTTCTCCTCCATCAGCGAGGACTCATCCAGGATGTTTGTGGCCGTCGGTTACGGTTTCTTTGTGGAGATGACTCACGACGAGGCTCTGAGGTTCATCGAGAAAAAGACGAGTCAGCTCACAGCGTGAGTTCATTGTCACTGTAACACTATTAAGATTAAAAGTAGGAGAAAAAAGCATAAAAAAATGAATTATGTTTCAGATATGTTTCAAATGAAGGTCAGGATTCCACTTTGTTGTGAAATTATTTTAAAAAAATATGTTAGAGCTATTTATTTTGAAATGTCCTGATTTTGTTTTTAGATATTTTTGGTGGGTTTTCTGAACATCTATGATTTTATTATTAATTTTATCTTTAGATATTTCTCAAGTATTTTTTTCCACACTTAAATTTTCCAGTTTAAAACATTGATATTTTTGTTGTTGTTTTTTTTCTGACAAATTCCTGTTTTTATTGTACTTAAAAATTAAGTTTTATTTGTTTTATTTATTTATTTATTTATTGGAATTATTGCTAATTATTACTATTTTTTTATTTTATGTCTTTTGTAAGATTTTTTTTAATTTTTATTATTATGATTGATTATTTTTTTATGATTTGTTGTTGCAGACTAATGTCTATTAGCTAGCTCATGTTAGCTCTTTGCTAGCACTGTCACTTTCTCTGAATGAGAGATGCTAACCATGCTAACCCTGTGTTTGTGTTACAGCTTCACTGAGCAGCTCACAAAAGACTCTGCCAAAATAAAAGCACACATCCGCATGGTGCTGGAGGTCAGTTTCTTCTCAGGCGGATTATAGGACAGTTTTTATATAATAATAGTTTCTGTTGGGTGCAGGAGTTTTCCTCTGGCTTATACTTAAGTACTAAATAACTTGTTACTCATTTCTGAGGATTTTACAGTCAGTGAAGTTTGAACATTGAACTGGAAATAAAAAGTTTTGCCCACCTGATGAAAAATAATCAAGATCAGATTTGAATATGTTCAGTTAAAAACTGTTTTTCAGTATTTACTGGTGACAAAAGGGTTAAAATAGTCAGATTTATCTGATTTATGATCAGATGTTAAAGAAGCAGGTAAAGAATCTGATTGGCTGCTCTTTTCTTCTTCATGTTTCCCTCCTCAGGGTTTGAGGGAGCTGCAGGGCCTGGGCGACCTGCCAGAGAGCAGAAGAGGAGACGTTTTTTAGACTTTCCCGACTGACCAGCTGCAGAGGACGGGTTAACGAAAGCCGGCTGCTGATGTCAACGGTGTGCTTTGGGAAAACAGGTTCGAGGAGAAGGAAAGACTTCAGGACTAAAGCCTGAAAGTCGTCACAGAGCTGAAGAGGAGGATTAGTGCCTGAGCCTTCTCAGAGTCAAAACTCACTGTCATGAAACGCGTACACTCGACGTGACTTTGTGTCTTTGTGAAACTCATCTGTTGAAAATCAGAGAATATTCCTGTTTTTTGTTGTCTTCAGTGTCACATTGAAAAGGGGGCTGCTCAGAGATGATCCTGCAGCCTCTAAACAGACACTTTCAGTCAATGTGACAAATTCAGGTTCAAACAAACCTGATCTCATAGGTTGAAAACAATGTGACAGGAAGTGAGTGATGTTTCACTGTTTGGAGTTTGAAATAAATTGTTTTGTGAAAATGATCCAGACAGCTTTCCTTCCTTCGGTTTGTTGGACCTGTGCTCAAGGTGTTTCCTGGGTTTTCATAGAAATTCTTTGGATGTTTTACTGATCTTTGAGGATTTCACTTTTTTCCCCCTGACTAGCTGTTTTCTAAAGTTCTTTGAGAATGATGTGTTTATTCAGGTGTTTCAGGACTTTTAGCATCGTCCAGCCGCCTCCTGGAAACCCTGCTGAGGCTGATCCGACACCAGGATGGGTCCACATTAACAGGTGGATACTCTCCTCTCCTGATTCTCTCTTGAGCCATCTTGAAGTTTTCTCATCTGTTTCAGTGGTAATACAGATGTCTGTTCTCCTTAATCTTCTCTTTAATGCCCAACAAGTTGAAGGCTTTAGACACAACACCTCCTCATCCGGCCTCCACTGGGAGACACTTTGCTCTCCATTCAGCTTGCTGACAGCCGGCCTCTTCTACGGCGGTCAGCCATCCTCCAGGAGTGGGGCTGGTGACTCCCCTTTGCCAAACACGGTGTGTCTCTGGTTTCCACAGTTCGGTCCAAGTTCATGTTCTCTTTGATCCTGCTGCCTCATTCCCACCATCTTCCTTCTCGACTGCTGTTCTCTTCCTGGACTAAGCAACACGTCTTTCGCTCTGATGTCACGACAGGAAGCTGAAGAGGCTCCCAGACCAGCCCTGGCTGTTGTCATCACTCCCACCTGCTGCAGTCTGCTGCTCAGACAGCCTCCTCTGCCCCCACTTCACGCTCAGCTTTGGCCATATTTGGATCTCTGTACTGCCACACTTCTCTGGCTCTCCCCACTCTGAGCTTTTTGTACTATTTCTTTGTACGTTATTCCTCATGATAAACTTTTTACATGTCAGTAATTTTTTCAATAATATTTTTAAATGATGTTCATTCATTCTATGGACTAATAAGCTTCCAAAACAGGTTTCAGTTATTTTAATATTTTGAAATATTTATTTTGCTGAACATGTGTCCATATTTGTCTTATTTTCTTATTGTTAGTACAAACGTAGTACAATTTTCTCTGTTAGTACTTTTTAATTTTTTCTACTTTTTTTTATAAATATGTTTCAGACATTTTACTGATTTAAAAAACATATTTTACTAATATAACATTTATATGGAGTAATTTAAAAGATGAGTACAGCGACTGTGACTCACGTCTTTCCACCGTTATTTCAATCAGAATGCTTTTGTTGTTATCACATTATAAAATACATAAAATCGAGTGCTAGTTCTGTCTCAAAAAAAGAATAAAAAGTCAGCAGAAGCTGATAAATAATGATCAATATTAAGGTGTCAAGCATGAAAGAGACGGTGCTTTACAGTATTCGATTTCAGACAGTAACTGCACTGTTTGCCTTTGTTTTGATGGACTTTTACCTTCAACCACCGGGCAACAGGTCAAGCAGAGTCCAGAGTGAGAAAACGTCTTCTGCTCACCTTCAAGGCCATTCATAACCTCACACCTCCTTACCTGTCTGACCTGTTAAGCACTACATTCTCTGCCCACTCGCTTTGATCTTCTTCTTCTATCCAGCTTTCTGTGCCTTCCTTCCACCTCACCGCCATGGGCAGCAGAGCTTTCAGCTGCTCTGCTCCCAGATAAAGGAAACACTGGTTCTCTCCCCCAGTTTAAATCCCAACCCAAATCCCATCTGTTCAAATCTGCATATTCACTGTGAGCCCACAGTTTGTTAATTTTATCTTGTGCTTTTGTTTTTTTATTGTTCGTCATTGTTCTATTATGTGTTTTTATCTATTGTACAGTGTCCTTGGGTGTCTTGAAAGGCGCTTTATAAATACAATTTATTATTATTATTATTAATCATATTTAGTGATTTTAAGGTGATATTTTGCATTAACAGCTTCTTGTAGGGAGGGGAGTGTGCAGCCAGCAGTCTTTGGTAATGTGTTTGTTATTTCCTTCTGATTACCCTTTTTATCTGCTGCAGCGCATCCGGCTGTTAGGCAGTACACCGGGATGCTTTCTACACATAATAAAAGGCCACCAGCAGTTTGCCATGCACACAGTTCCTCTTCAGCAGCCTCAGGAAGTGAAGTGCTGCTGAGCTTGTTAATGTTCACAGACCAGGTGAGGTTGTCAGAAATGAGGGTCCTTCTCTACACGGTTCTTACTATTAAGCAAATAATTGAATAATCTTAGAAAGAAATCTTTCATTTGGGAGATAAAAGGTTGTGCCAGAACAGAAACATCCTGCTCCAAACGGGTGGAAATCTCTGCAGCAGGGTCACATGTGATCCACTGTCCACATACTTTTGGAAATCCTCCGATGAGATGCGATTGTGCGTCGAACTGACGCACAAACAGACCCTCAGCATATGTAATGATTATTGAAACAAGATGTAGCGGTGCTTGGCCATTAGCTCAGCTGCTTTTTAGAGATGCAGCGCCATAAAGAACCTGTTGCCATGGAAACTGGATGCTGAATAGAGGCAGTGGCGTAAAGAAGCAGAGGGAAAGAAAGAGAAAGATGTGATGCCGACTGAATGGCCAGAGCTCGGCCAGCATGTGGTCGATTCTAGCTGCAGTCAGACAGGAGGAGGTGATTTCAGCCAACTTCTTTAGAAGAAATCCTTAATGAGAGTCGCTGTAAAACAAAATAACGACGTCAAGTTTGAAATCAAGATTCAAACCCTGTTACTCTGAGTGAAAGACGTCATCCCAGTGCACTGCAAGAAAGGATCTGTGGATCTTCACATTTGCATTTATTTTCGTTTTTAGAGTTTGAAACAACTCTAAAAATCACGTCCCAAAGTATGAACACAGACCTCTTCATGCAGCTTTACAGTGTCCTGAATAATCAGACATCTTCCAGTGGAGCTGTAAAGCTCCATCCTCGGGATTATTCCGACTAGACTGGAATGAAGAAGTGGACGCTCAGATCGCTGATGAAGTCTGGGAAAAATCTTTGGAAAAAATTGGTGGTACTTCTATAAATGCTCACGTTCAAAACCGTCCACAGACTACACTTCTCTCCATCCAGATTACATAAATTATTCAAAGACATTCCACCTCTGGGTGTGAAAGTTCAACAGAGAAAGGAACCCGATCTCATCAGTGTAACAGATTACAGACTTTGTCACCAAGGATTTAAACAGGGGGGGCTTTGTTTAGCCCCTCTTACAGCACAGTGTAGGGTGATGATTCGTGCAGTGTGGAGGATTAGCACATTTCCTACAATCCAGGAAGTCTGAGACGCCTCCAACAAGTCAAACAATGCAAAGGCTGAAAAGTTGAACTGAAACTTTTTTGGTCTTATTGATGATGTCACACTGTCCTATAAATATGTATAACAGATAATAATGTAATTGAGTCTGTATGCTAACGCCATAAATACTAACACCTAAATCCTCCTTAAGTACCTTTTTTTTAGCTCTCTCAGAGACCTTGTAGTTTAATCTACCTGATGTTTTATAAAAAGATAAAATTATAATTAATTGATTATTATAAACAATATTATATTTCTTATAAAGTGAATATTATGAATAATTAGTGCTTGAGATTATTGCTGCATTTTAATTTTGCAGCATGTTTGCAGTTTTAGTTCAATATTCCTTTCAGCTTTGATTTCATTTTACTGTTTACTGAAGACAGAAATATTTTGATAGCATTTTTATAATATTTTTCACTGCTTTCCTCCTTAAACGTAAATGAAAGATTACAGTAGTACTGTCAGTAGCAGTGCTCACACGATGTTTACCATGAGTATAGGTCAGGGTCACCTCATGGCTACAGCTGGTTCCTAGTGACAGACTTCAAACTTTAAAACAAAAAGGTTTTCATCTGAATTATTAGAGAATGAGCTTTTTAACAAAAATAACGTCCAGTTTATATAATTTTGTCACAACCCGGTTCTTAAGGATATGACAAAGAGGCGGACACACCTTTAAGAAAATAGTTTATTAAGAAATTAAAGAGAAACTAATTCAGCACACGGCATGGTGGCAGGGAGAGAGAAACGCGGGAGTCCCAGCCACAGATTTATAGTCCGGGAACACACCTTCCAGGTGTGCTCAGGAGCCCCGCCCACCGAAGACCTGAAACACATGTAGAGAGAAAAGCCTGGGAACAAGGGGCAGAGATTTAACTGTGAAAACCTGTGAACAAATTTAGACTTACCTTATTTTATCACAGTACCTGAGATACGAGCATTATTCCCTGTTTCCAAAATGGGATTGGCCGTGCGAGCGGTTATCTTTGCAAAGACCGCAGCGGTGCGATAAGAGTGCAGATCTGACATCGATAAGATGCGTTTCACTGAGTTCGTTCAGCAAAGTTTGGCGGAGTTACTCAGAACTCCTGTCCATGGAGCGCACAGCCGTCGTGACGTCACCCCCCGTTGCTGCAGAAACGGTGCTTTCACTCACCGGAATTCAAACAAAGCGCGAAAGGATGTTCTTCAAAATAAGAGCACATAAAACCCGCAAACCTTTCATTTGAAAACGTAATTCCACACAGATTTATGATAATATTCATTGGCTGATTCGGTCACTGATTCGAGGTTTAAAAACAGGGCAAAACCCCCAAATATATAAAATAATTTTGCTAAAACCCAGACAACGAGCTGATACGGAACTTTGAGAAGCAAGTCTGCACTCAGAAACCTCCTTTTAATGGTTAATTAACCTTAATGTCAGTGGTCAATGAGACATGAAAATTACACGTGTGCATTCATCAGTCAAATATGAAAAGTTTGTCTTTAGTGAAGACTTGAGACTCCTCTAAACACTCTTTTACCTACACTGTCTTTTCTTTGTTTGTTTTTTACTCTTTTTTTTCTATGAGGAAGTGTCTCTAATGACACTCTCTCAGGCAGAGAAGCATCCACCAACAATTACAGCATTACAAAGTGCAAAAATATTAAAACAAGTCACTGTAACTGTTTTTTAACCAGTTAAATGATCAAAAATCTTTATATTTGTCAAGCTCTGCAAAAGGTGAATACCTTACTAGGTATTTAAAAAATGTGAGTAACTCAAAATTTTGAGATACTAAACTTAAAATTTGGCATATGGCTAGCATTAAATAAATGAATAATAAAATAAATAAGTAATAATGGTAAAAAAAAAAATACATTTAAATTAAAAAGTGCTGGAAACAAGCTTCCATTCCTGAGTTTAGGCAAATAATCGATTTTAAGTAATCTAAAAATATCAAAGTTACAAGGCTTGTTTAAAAAGATCTATGGTAGCAATAAGAATGAAAAACGATCATTTCCTACAGAGAGAGCGTGGGGCGCTTGAGCCATTTAAGTTTTAATCTGAAGGTACACCGGAAGTGAGGCCGTTTGTGTTGAGGCTAATCTGACGAGAATGGAAGCGTTGAGGAGGCGTGTGGTTCCAAACAGGAAGAAACTGGGAAAACACGCATTAAATACGATATCCTCGGACACAGCCTACTAACAGCCTGGGGCAGATGGTACAAACTACTTTTTCTCCATGCCGGAGGCCTGTGGACCGTTCCTGGTGTACTCCTTTTAGATCTGTCCCGCAGTCGGAGGGGCTGTTTGGGGGGGCTGACGCACTAGCAGAAGCGCAGGAAGGCGGGGGGCTGTCATAGCAGCAGGCTAGGCTAGGCTAAGCCTGGCTAAGCTAACCTAAGCGCTGCAGCCCGGAGAAACCTTGAACTTGTGTAAACTTTGTGGAGTACAACACCGGAAGTAGCATCACCGGAGTGGTTAAACGACAACCACGGACTCCACAGATGAGACAAATATACACAGACGTCTATTATTTTTATAGTTTTTTTTTTTCCTAAAAAGTGTTAGCCTGGCAGCGGACTTATAGCCAGTTAGCTGTTGAACACATCCAGGCTCTGGCAGAGGGACGTGAGCGGGAGAAAATCGCCTCAGTTTGCCCCATGCACATCCGCAGAATGGATCTAATTTGCGTTGTTAACCAGTGAAAAGCTATTGGACGCTAACTAACACAGTGGATGTTAATTAATCACTGAGGTATCAGCGGATGAAGATTGTTTTTTGACACATAAGAGGGACTTTTTTTCTGTTTTGTCATATCGGTTTTTGTGATAACTTCTGCTTTCCGTTAGTGTGGTTATCATGGAGGTAGGGGAGCCTGGCAGCGGCAGCTCGGAGCGGTTACATAACGCCAGCAGGCCGGTAGAGAAGCTGCTGAACGTCGCCTCCTCTTCAGCCTCCTCAGCCTGGCTCTGACAGCTGTAAACCCCCTCCAGCGCATACACAGACACACACACACACACACACACACACACTAACAGACTCACAGACGCACAAACAAACACAGACAGACTGACAGCAGGACAGCAGCATGGAGGTGGTGTGAGGCATCTGGGAGATAGAAAACAGCAACGAGAAGGATCGTTTTGCTGAAGATGGAGTCCAACCCACTGATTAACGGTGAGAAATACTGCTGCAGGATACAGTTGCGTGCGTGCGTGTGTGTACCGCAGTCCTGCGTGTGTTTCTGTGCACTTTGGAGGGAAGAAGCAGCAGCTTTGCAACAGGTGTGTGGAAGCTGCTGTGGCCTGCAGCTGGGTTGGACCTGAATTGTTTTCATGCTGCTGCAGGCGTGTACAAACTTGCAGCCTGAGAGAGAAAATCTACACTAAATGCTCTTTAACTATTCACAGTAGGGGGGCAGAAAGTCACTGCAGGGGGGATGGTGTGTGTTTATATGTTTACTGTTGCTACAGCACTAATACCTGTTTATGATTTGGAGCAGAGCACACTACTAGAGATTAATACAGGGGTTATGAAAATGACAGTTTCTGCTTTATTTTATCAATTCATATGAACATAAATGGAAATGCAGCATGCTAAAAAAACATTGTCAATCAGTAACTTCTGAGATGGTATTGCATAGTGAATCGAAATCTATTTGTACGTCTCTGCAGTTTTAATTACATCTTTTTTGAAAAGATCAACACCACTGGTTGACATACAGTTCCAAACCATGACAGAGCCTCCACAGTGTTTTACAGGTGGCTGTAGACACTTACTGTTGTAGCTCTCTCCTGACCTCCTTCATACATACTGATGATGATTTGACTCAGAAATATCAAATTTGGATTAATTGCTCAATTAGACCCTTTGTCAGTGATTTTCACTTGAGTTCTTGTGTAATTTTCATACCTCAACCTTTCCTTTTCCATTCCCTTTCACTGCTTTCTTGACTGCCACCCTTCCACTGAGATCATTGCTGAAACTTCAGTGATCTCTCAGGTCCTGTGTCAGGTCTTGGCTGGATTTGTTTTAAGGACGTGACTTTCAGATGCTGTCTGTCTGATGTAAACAGTTTCTTAGTTCTGCGAGTTTTTCTTTTGTCCTTAACTTGTCCACTTTCTTAGATTTTTCAAGGACATGCTGTACACCATGGCGAGATATAATGCAAGTGCTTGGCAATGTGGTCGAGCAAAAATACTACAGTATGCACTACAGTTTTACAGTACTGTGCAAAATGGAACAACGTTGTGATGATACTGATTGGTTTTGGGCTGCAATTGAGGTTATCGATTGCTTCCATGTGTTCTGCTTTTGCTAGTTGGCACCAGAAATACCTGTTGGCTAAATGAATGATTTTTGTTTTATAATGTACAACGGCAGTATCTATTCGTTCAAAAATGACACAACTTCATTGACCACTAGCCAGAGCAAAAGCCCTGACACATAGCTGTGGCCCATCTGTCTGATCTGACCCATTTTTCCAATCCGATGCCAACTTTCTG
The DNA here is from genome assembly GCF_000239375.1 of Pundamilia nyererei. NCBI lineage: Eukaryota > Metazoa > Chordata > Actinopteri > Cichliformes > Cichlidae > Pundamilia > Pundamilia nyererei. The sequence goes on along the minus strand of NW_005187674.1, from coordinate 657,540 downwards.
GCTGTGAGTGTGTGATACAGCATACCTGTTATCAGCATTAAATTAATAAACCGTGTGTAACCTTGACTACGTTCACTCTGCAGGTCTTAATGCTCAATTCCGATTTTTTGATCAAATCAGATTTTTTTGTCTGCTCGTTCAAACTACAAATAAAATGCGACAGCAAACGTGCTCTAG
>NW_005187674.1:652116-655587 GCF_000239375.1 Pundamilia nyererei | reverse complement strand
GTATTTTATTTGTTCCTGAGTAAATCGGTTTGGCTGAGATTAAAGTTATAGTTTTTACACAGCTGAATAAACGTCAAGGAGACAGCTGATTATCAGAAGTGTGAGATGCTCGAGAATATACTGCGGTGTCCTGTTATATTTTAGATAGCAAGGAGTTTATTAAACTTCACTGAAACAATCTGCAAATGTCATTAAAATTTAATAACCCATCAACTTGTCTTTATTTTTAGTTAGCACAGACCTTAAACACTTAAAGCTGTAAGCTAATGATAGTTATATAAGAGCAGATGCTGCTGGTGCAATAAGCTGTACGTTTTGCGTTCAATGGATGATGATCTGATTAGTCGACTAATCGCAAAAATCGGTGACTAGTCGACTATCAAAATAATTGTTTGTGGCAGCCCTAGAGCTGAGTTACGCCATGTTGCAAGTTTTGTGAGGTGCTTTTGTGATATTTAATGGATCGGATTACATTTTTCATTACTCTCCGATATCTGATCCAGTAATTTAGGTCAGTATCGGACCAATACTGATACGTAATATCTGATCGGTTCATCTCTAGTAAAAAGTAAGGTTTTGTTTTGTTTGAGGGGGGATGTTGCAAACATAGGTTTTGCCCCCTGCTGGCCAATAGAGCGAATGCAGGTTTAGGGCACAGACTGCAGTAAAGATCCGAGCGCTCTGGGCCTGTGTGGTTTATGAAGTGTGGCATCTGCTTGAATTTGACTGTAAAAACTGTCATTAACACAGCCCTATCACAGACATGATGCCTACTGTTATCATGGAGACAGTGTCAGGTCTGTGATGTAATATCACCTGCTGCCATGGCAACACTGACTCATTCTGATGTGTGTTGAGCGATGCTGTGAGATGTGACATGTTTCTGGTGTGATGTGTGCTGATGAGGAGTCACAGCGCTGTCAGCTGTGCTATCGGGACCATCGTGTGGTTGGATTCCACGTCATTTCAAGGCTGAAGGTCCCTCTCACAAACATCCTGTTTTTGCTTTGACTTTATTCTGAAAGTTTTGACCAGAAGTGGTGATTTGTATCTTCTGAGCTTTCAGGATGTTCGTCTTCAGTTCTTTATCTGCTGTGTCAGTCTGTGTTTTTGGAGGAAAGTACATGTTCACTGCCATGTTCCAGACACCTCTTGACTTTGTTGACTCTGAAATAAGAGAATCTTTGGGTTATCTGTTCAAGAAAAGAGCTGATTTTAAACTGTGAGCCACTTGCCAGGTTCAGAGCGTCTGCGAATCTAACCTGCCTGCTTGGCAGGTTATATTCTGACTCCTCCCCTTCCTGCTGCTCTTGAAGGGGCTATCTGATACTCTTTTCATTTCCTCTTAAATAGAATCGGTGTCAAAGCTCGTATTGAAGTGCATTAATGCTGTATTATATTAAACACAGTCAAAGTTTCAACATAATGAAGGCAGCGTATATACGAGGACATATATGTGCACCAAAAGAGCTTCAGACTGCCCAAACACCCAGTTTCAGAGAGTTTATTTCTACTCTTAGGTCTAAAGATTAAGATGGCCTTAATCATCAGGCGACTAAAATGACCAAGTGGGTGTCATTTATTACCCCATTGCATTTCTTACAGGAATATATACTGTTTCCTTTATCTATGACAGATGACGAACATATTCTAATGAAACTAAATCATGTTTCTATTATCTTGATTTGTTTGTTTTTTTGGCATCACAGTTTCCATACTTTATGCCATACTTGGCTGGTTTAGAAGAGATGTGAAAACTCTGAAAGTGGCCAACTGTTCACCCACACAGAGATCAATAGCAGTGATATAGTATTTGAGTAACTGGGCTACAGACACAGTCCAAATATCCCTAAAAGCAGCCTGTCTGTCGGCTCTGGCTCATCGGTTGTCGAACCACAAGCACTTCAGGGGCATCTCTGAATCTCGACTTAGAGAGACGACCTAAAATGACCTGTTTCAGTCAGGGGAAGAACTGAGGGGCTGCACCACGGCTCAGTATAAGATTTATGAAGGTTGTTTTGAACTGTGAGTCATGCAGAGCTACTCTGTCAGAATGGATTCCTGTTTAATTGGCATTGAGGAATTAGCCACAAAACGATTTTCAGAAAAGCCGACAGTGTTAGAAAAAGAGGTGTCGGTAATGTATCTTAAACTGGCATTGTTTTAAATCGTGATTTCAATTTTAAATCCATTAATCAATCAGGCCGTTTATCCGACCAAAAGGTAACAAAATATTGTTTAATTTCCTTTGATATTATAAATCATTGACAAATTAATCTTTTATATTTTTAAGCTGCACAATCAGACAAAGTTTGATTGAAAACTAGTTTCCTTTAGTAAAACCAGACACTTTCCCCTGTAACCAGAACAGTATGTTGAGATCTGACTGACAAACTGATGTCAGGAAGCAGAGAAACCACAGTGCAACAGGACGTGGTTTCTGGGAACAAACCAGTGGTTCGACTCAGTCTGTGTTTGGGTTTTTCTGTTTTCCTCTCAGCGTTTGTTCTGTGGGAACTTCAGAAAAGTCTGCGTATTCAGAATATGGATTAAGACAGAGCAAAGCTGTCATACCGGTGAACACTCTGGCATCTAGATGTGTAATAGTTTATTTTCTGAACTCGTGAACGTGTTCATTATAAAACTACGGCTGCAACTGATGTTGACTCTGGCATTTCGTTTTTCAGTTGCTCAAGTATCTTGGCTGTAGTAGAATTAAGATTACTAAAATATCAGCCAGCTTAAGTATAAAAAGCAAGGGTACCAAAAACTGAAAATGCACTAAATAAAAACAAGTAGTAGCTAAACTGAGCTTCAATTGCTGAAAATTCCTTTTTCAAAACAAAAAAAGAGCAGAACTGGAGCTGAAGATCATCAAAATGAAGAAGTGCTGAAATAAATGCTGTACAAGAGAAAAAGAGCAGAAATTAGCTCAGCAGGCAGTTTCTGATTGGTGGCAGTTTGTAAACACCCCTATCACACAAATGTGGACACGCATGTCCCCACACAGCAATGTTTGCACATAAAGACACACACACACTGTGATACACACCTGCCTCTGTGTTTCTATGCCAATCAGTCTGAACCAGTGTCTTTTATGCAGTCACTGGTCTGAATCTGCTGAATTTAAATCCACCTTTCAGGAGCAGCTTGTGTCTGCACCCTTAAGTCATTTTTATGCTCACTGCGTCCTTTGTGTCTCAGGTGTCACATGACGATTTTCACATCACATCCTGTGTTGTGAGAGACAATCTTTGTAGCGCGTTGGTCAGTCAGTCACCTCTTCATTTTTGTAACTTTGAGCATTGATCTGCAGCTGTCGCAAAAATCCTACACCGAAGCTCAGACTCGTGCAAATACACAGAGTGAGATGTTGTAATCGGTTTGAGAACTTGAGTTTGAGTCTTAGGCTACGTTCACTCTGCAGGTCTTAGTGCTCTATTCCGATTTTTTGATCAAAACTGATTTTTT
>NW_005187674.1:646635-651307 GCF_000239375.1 Pundamilia nyererei | reverse complement strand
GTTTAAAGTTTTTTCTCTAGCTCAAAGTATGCGGAACTAGTTACGTTTCAAAGTAGGGTGGGTTTAAAGAGGATTAGAAGATTTTTCCATTTCATTCAAACCAGCAAATAAAACTCATAAAAAGAACGGTTTCTGTAGCACAAAGTATACAGAAGTAGTTAAGTGCCAAAAAAGTGCAGGAGGATCTCAGTTATGTGAAATGCTTAAACAGCATTCACATTATTTATTTACAGGGATTGATGGAACAGAAGATCAGGCAGCTGGGGGGAGGAAGAAGCTTTTATAAAGGTTAAATAAATGCACTGCACTGTCAGCAGAGAGGTGCACGAGTCGCTCGGCTCCGGCTGTTATTTTTTAACTCATCAGATGCAGTTTCTTTTTCAGAAACCAGAATTTCTAATGGGATTCCCACCGTCTGCGGCGGTGGTTGTTATGGTCAGCTCACAGTGTGAGGGCAATCTGACTCGTCTCTGTGCCACGCTGAAACCTGCGCGCAGAGATTAGCTGCTGCATTCATTAATTCGCGCAGCGCCCTTGTATCTGGCGTAATCGTCGTCATGTGTTTGTGTGAATTTTCCTGCAGAGATCAGGTTCACGGTTTTGCTCTGCTGTTCCTGCACAAGGTAAACAGCACACCAAGAATTCTGCTGAAGCCTCTGCTCTATCATTACTGAGCAGCAGTGGTGGAAGATAATAAAGTGTATTTACCCAGGTACTGCTTTTGTGGTGCTTTTATTTCCCTTTTGTCTGCAGCTATAGCGATGTTTGAAGAGCAAAGGCTTTTCCTTTTTTAACCTCTCAAAGAAAAAGTAAATCGTTCTGCTCTGCTAGTTAAAACTTGTTTCTGTTGACGTCTCTGCAGTTCTTCACATTCACTTACATTCTTTTTGTTCTGATTTATTGAGTTTGACTGTGCCTAATTATGTGCACTTGCACTAGCGAACAGTAACAGTCTGGAACGGTGTCTGATTTGGATCTGATGCTCGCTCCCAAACTCGATTATCTGGTTTATCCAGTTCTTCTTTGTTTACTATGTGGCATGCCAGCAGTGGTTTGTGGGTTGCTGGGAGGGAGGGCTCACATAGTATGGAAGAAGCTTACAGCTTATGATCATTTGGATGCTTTTCAGTTTTCATGCATTTGTTTGTCACATTTTATTGTACAAAGTTAGGAAATCTGTGTTTAAGTGGAGCCACATGTTTCCGTATGTGTAAAGAATGAATCCCAGCCGCCTCCTCATAGTAATTGATACAGATCATTCATTTTATCATGGGTCTTGGCTCAGTACTGGGAAAAGTTGGATCAGTGTCTTTAACTTGCACGGTGAAATAAGTTTCATGTACATTTGCTTGAATTATTTATTTAGATAAATATTCATTTAAAGGTTCTGCTCTTTAAATATTTTAATAGTCCAGTATAGAATAAATTGGACCATAATGCAGAGTCTTTACTCTGGGACTGGAGTGCAGCTCCACAGTGACGCACCGCAGCAAGCTCGGGAAGACGGAGCCCAGTCTAGAGGAGTCAGAGCTAGTTAGCAGTAACTGGACTTTCAAAATAAGAGCGAGGGGATTAGCTAGTGATAAGCTGAACATGGATGGTGGCGTCCCCTTGGATGCATAAAAAAAAAAAATACACATCCAAGAAAAAAATTGCAAATTTAATATATTTAATATATTTGGGTGGGTTATCCCGTCCAGGGTCAGGTCACGCTGTGTGCTGATTGGTGATTCTGTGAATCCTGTGATTGTGCTGAAGGTCACATTTGTCACTTCACGTAATAACCTGTGAATCAAGATGGCCAGATGAGCTACTGCGCCTGCTTTCAAAATGTGGACATGTATATTATCGCACTCTGACCACATCACATCCCTCTCTCACAGCGGTGACCATCCCACTATAGAGGTCAGCTTTTTATTGCTGCCAACAACAAATAACTGTAAACAAACTGTAAATACTGCTAAAAACCAATAATAATCTTCAGCGTTATCATTAACATTAATAAGGGCTTCACATCCTCCTACGAGTCCCTGGTCCTCCGTGTGTCAGATTCATGCTGACACCACAGTGGCTGTACTGAGTGCCTGTGAGCTGATGTCAGCAGTGAACCCTCCTCATTGCTCTGTTTTTCTCTCCTCGCCCTTGGTTACCATTGATGAAAGGTCTCACCATGGCGATGGTTTCCAAGGTGTTCGATAGGTTAGTTGTGTACCAGGTCAGCCAATGGTAATGAGGTTCATTTCCATGGCTGACAGGCATCTCCCTCTGTGTAATCTGTTTAATGTTGACCTTCTCAGAGGAGTCTCTCTCTGGCTTCTGCTGGAGAGTACTCATTCTCTTAAATCCCCTGACTGTGTGATTGTGTCTGACAGTCAGAAAGTATTACACTCCGAGGCTTTAAGCAAGTTTCAGCTTTAAAATGACTTATTATTTCTCGTAAAACTGTGGCAGATTATTTTTCTGTTGTGATTTTATACTGTAAACTGACGTTTGTTTCAGGTGAGCTGGCCCACCTGTGCTCTCACCTGTCATTCATTACTCTGATGACCTGTTTGGTTTCCTGCAGCAGTTTTACGCTGAGCTTTATGCTGGATTTCTGACTGGAAACCATAGTCTCCATTATTTTAGTCAGTCTTAAGTAATTGATTTAATAAACATGATTCTTCTTCAAAAATTGTCAGATGAAAAATTGGGCACAGAAAGGAGCGGTATGATATGCTGGCTAATCTGTAAGCGAGTTGAAGCCAGTGTAGCAGATGGTTTTGAATGTAAAGCACATCTCCCAGGATTGATCGCCGTTTCCTTCTGGGTTGCATCCTCCACTCGGGATGCAGACGGAGCCAACAAGGTGTTCGGGGGGCAGCAGACTGCGTAGCAGCCGTGCAGACGGTGACACTTGTGCTCCTCGTCTTTTTTATTATTTTTATTTTTTTGTTTGTTTGTTTTTGTAGGCTTGCGTGTGGCGCGCCTGGGAATGCCCGGGAGTGTAGATGTAAAGCAAAGTTTTGCCTCACATGTCTCCTTCAAATACAGTTGCTGAAGTGTTTTTAGAATATTTTGAAATCTTAAATATTTATTCCTGCCAGCCAGTGAAAGAACTCCTTTCTTCCAAAGTATAACTAATAGCTGGATTTAAGTGGTTATTCAGCTGGCCATAAATGACTATAATAATCATGGTCTTTATTTTTGAAACAATCCTCAACTGTCTGTCCGTGTCCTCAGCGATGGACCCGTCCATCACGCTGTGGCAGTTCCTGCTTCATCTGTTGGAGGACCAGCGGCAGCGTCACCTGATCTCCTGGACAAGTGAGGACGGCGAGTTCAAGCTGCTAGACGCCGAGGAGGTGGCCCGCCTGTGGGGGCTCCGCAAGAACAAGCACAACATGAACTACGACAAACTGAGCCGGGCACTGAGATACTACTACGACAAGGTACTGCTGATAATACTACTGTTACCGCAGCAAAACGAGTACTACGTTACCTCCAGGTCGGCAGGCTCACCATTTTCCCCCTCTTTCAGAATATCATAAAGAAGGTGAGCGGCCAGAAGTTTGTCTATAAGTTTGTAAGTCAGCCTGACCCCTCCCTCCCCGATGGGATACGCAGTATAGAGGAGGGCCAGAGGAGGGACGTCAGCGACTCAAACAACCAATCAAAAAGCCTTGGGGGCGTGGCACCAACTTGTCCGACAAAGGGCTTGCCCCAGGTACGTCCACACTTCCTTTGTTTCCTACAGGGTGTTATGAATAATTGGCTGATTGCTTTTTTTCTTTCTTTGCGTCTGTCTGCGTGGATCACCAGCGCTCATCACCCAGCAGCTCCCAGAAGAGCTCCAGAAACGACTACATGAAGTCCGGCCTCTACTCCACCTTCACCATCCAATCCCTGCAGGCCTCACCCAATCCACGGCCAATCAAATCAGAGCTCCTCCTGCAACAAGAGCCTGTCCCCAAGGTTGATCGCACACTGAGAGAGGTAAAAAGAGTTAAATGTTACCCCCTGACCCGTCTGTGCACTTCATAATAATAATAATAATAATAATAATAATTCAGCGCAGCTGCTGGACTTTGTGTTTCACACTGCTTGAGGTTGTGCAGCTAACATTTTTTTTGTTATTTAATTCCTGTGATTTATGCGGGTTGTGAAAGGATTTGCTTTTTTTTTTTGCAAACGTATTTATTTTACCAGAGGAGGACCTAGTCACAGTTAATAAGTGACCTGCTTCTGAAGTTGATCCAGAGTCACATCACAGCAAAATTGAACAGAAAAACGAGGTGCTGTTCATAGGAAATATTAAACACTTGTTTTCACATCACTGTCTTTGTACATTTAAGCAGTGAAAATTTAATCTTGTTGGGCTCCTAATGCCAGTCTATGCACAGATAGATGGTAAATGGCCTGTATTTGAATAGCGGTTTACTTAGTCAACGACCAGGACAGAGAGAGCAGGGGGTCGAACCGGCAACCTTCCAATTACAAGACAAACTGCCAACTCTTGAGCCACGATCGCCTCACAGCGCTTGAGCCCCATAGATAGATGGGGCTGGTTGTGTCTTCAATGACATTTGGTTAGAGTCTTTGTCAAATCAGTGTATTCTTCTTGTTATCGTTAACTTCACCCATCTTGAGGGTCGTAGTCATTATAAGTTGATTAGGAGTAAAAGCAATATTT
>NW_005187674.1:641604-646327 GCF_000239375.1 Pundamilia nyererei | reverse complement strand
TATTTGTGGCAATCAGCTGCTCTAACTCCAGGCCTTTTTTGGCGTGTCCTCCTCCTCAGGTGTGTGTGTTACCGGAGTCTAAATCCTCTCCGTCCGTGGGGAGCGCTGCGGACTCTGTTCTCCAGGTGATCGTCACTCAGACGTCTCCCTGTCCGACCCCGGCTCTCAGCCCACAGATACCAGCCAACTCCAATGGCCAATCACAGGTCAGTAAAAAGTCACGCCTGGTACTTGGTTACTTGTCCGAGAACACCTAAAGCTGGACAGACACTGTGCGACTTTTTTTTTTCACTTGCGTTATCCAGCTTCTGCTCAAACTGCACGATTGACTCGCAGGGGTTAGAAGTTCGTAGGTCACGACGCAGGGTCTCACACTATACGGCCCGATGCTCACGCTGTGCATCCATAACATGAAGGTTATAACAGAAAATCTGTCGCTCGCTCTCTCCCTCTCTGTCTTTCTCACACACACACACACACACACACACACACACACACACACACACACACCAACTTTGCTAAATTTCTAATGAAAAACGTGATTGGCAGCTGATTGAGCAGCATGTAAATCCAACTTTCATGGTTGTTGTAGTCGTGATAATTTTGTGAGGCCACATCGAAAAGGCTCAGATGAGCTTGCCTCATCCTACAAGTTGTGCCTCCATCGCTTGTGTCCAGATCACACGCTGCGGAGGGTCGTGCTGCTCCGTCTTTTCACTTTCATTTCTGTGTTTGCGTGTGCGCAGTGTGAGAGGCTGCGGTGACGCCCTCAGGACGGCCGACAGGGTTTCAAACGGGTTTGATTTTCTTACGACCAAACGATTGATGATCGGGAGCTGGTCGTGAGGTGTTTATCGCTTCTCGTTACCTCACGTATACTACTCGATACACGATGAAGGCGAAACTCGGGCCGATCACCAAAACGGTCGCACGACTAAAAAAACGGCTCAAAATGAGCCAAAAATCACACAGTGTGCCCAGCGTTAGATGACTTTATGAGATATCTCTGCTCTCAGTGACATCGTACAGATCCAAGAGTAGAAAAAACTACTTTAAACGAAGCCTGTTTTTGACTCACAGGGGTTACTTGTACGTCTGCTGAAGTCATTATTTGGACCTTTGTCAGTATTCAGTATGAACATCCACCACTGGAACGTTATAAATATGATGGAAAATAACATCCCCTTTATTAATGTTCTCACCTCTGGTTGACATTCCCAGAATCCTCCTGCTGCTCCGCTGAGCGACCCTCCCCAGATTTATCTCACCAACATGGGGGACCCGTCCGCCCTCATCACTCTCGGAGGGGGCACGGTGAGCCCTGTCCCCCCTCCTCATGTCTCAATGGGAACACAGGGCCCACAGCAGGAGGATTGTGGGGGCCTTACCAACCCCACCAACTTCCCCTCTCACCACCCGCATGCTGCTCCTCATCAGTCTCACCCTGCCCCTGTGTTCGTTATTATCAACCCACCTCCCAATCAGCAGCAGCAACAGGTGCCGATGACGACTGCTGCTCCTCCTCCCTCTGTCGCTCTTCCTCCCACCGCCCGTCCTCCACCCATCGTCATCAAGGAGGAGAATCTGCCGTCAGAGCAGGAGCTGCTGGAGATGGTGACACTGGATGGGAAACAGGTGGAGGAGGTAAGAGGAGGAGGAAATTCTGGGTTTTTAATAAAGGTTTAACAGAAACATGGTGCTAAGGTGGTGCCCTGTGCTCTTCCATCCAGGTTCCTCAGCTGATCTGTGACTCGGGAGAGCCAGAGCCTCCCCCCACCATTGTGGAAAGCCCGCCCCCGCCCTGCATTGATGCCGGGGTTGGAGTTCAGCAGCCAGCAGAGGAGGGGAGGACAGAGGGTGAGGGCCAGGACACGCTAACAGGTGACAGGAAAGCATTTTAGATGATCTCCCTGATTGAGGAAAGGGTTTTTCTTCCCTCTCTGGGTGGAGCCCACCGAGACCGCCTCCTCTTTTTATGTCTATTCCCATAATTCATTAGATTTCATTCCTGCGATTTGTTTCCTTCAGATCCAGTCATCCCCCCGGTGACGACGTCCTCGCCGGTGACCTCTCCAGCGGCTTCATCCTCGGACGCCGTTCCTCCGAAACAAAAGAAGCCACGAGGCCTGGAGCTGCCCTCCTCTCCCTCCCTGCCCCCCGGCCTCTCCCTCGATAAGGTCCGCAACACTGCTGGTCACTTTACTAAACATCACATGTAAAAGTTCAGATGTGCTTTACAAACATTAAAAAAATATTTAAAACAGAAAGTCAGGAAGACAAAGTCTGAGGTCGGTAAACTATGGCTGCTATGGGTTTCTATGACATAAAATCAAATGTCATAGCAACCGGCGGGATAAGTGACTGGTCAAAACAGTTACAGTCACCTTTTCACCTCTGCTTTGATACCAGGCTCATCATCTAGCTGTGAATCCCTCAAAGACATTTTCTCATATAGTCATGTTTTAACACTGGAAAAATGCAGGTTTTGGTTGTGAAATGGAGAAACATCACTATGTGTGCTATGTAACAACTTGAACGTTAGACATTTATCAGATAAATTGAAGTTTTCAGAATCCTTTGAGTCTGTGATGTGAGTCTCACAGCACTTAAATAAAACGTCCAGGACGAAAAGCTTTTAGCTTTTTCTCTTAAAGCTTTTAGCCGCTCTGGATGTGTTCGTTTTCTTTTCTTTAAACATCAGCAGCACATACTGCAAATGTAAATGACTATAAGACAACTTCAGCATACAACAAGATTAGGTGTAACCACAAATTTATAACATATATCCTGCTAACAAAGAGTAAAAGTCCATATATATTTTATTGTACACATTGTAATACATATTTTTAAAGTGGCAGTGGATCGACTACAAATGACAACAAATAACAGGAATATGCAGAGACTACTGTTAAGACAGTAACAAAAATTAATTGCCAGTCATGCAGAAGTCCGTGGCCACCCCCACAGAGGCTCATTTTAAGTCTGTAAAAACCCAGATATTTCCACTTCTGCATAAATAATCGGTTTAAATATCTTTTATTGATTTAGGTTTTATTAAAAGGGTCTTAAATAGGGACACAGCTGGGCAGTTATTTCTATCAAAAGCAAAGCGACATCAGCAGAAAGATGTCGATGCTGTTAACAAAGTATGAAACAGTCGGAACATGCACTCCTTTCCACACAGCAGGAAACGACACTGCCAGCCTGCCCACTGGCACTGACCGACTCTTCTTCACAGCTTTTGGACTCGAGTGTCGTTTGCTGTGTGGAGTCTGTGCGCTGACTCTGCAGGAGGAAAGGAGTCAGGGAGCGATAGGACACGCCCACACAAAGCAGGCCTGCTACGCCCAGAACGTGTTGTTTAACAAACAAATAATTTAAGTAGAGAGTTTGGTCCTCGGTGATCGTTTTAAAGAGCTCTAAAGTCTTGAATATTGTAGTAAAGCTGTGTAAGTTTTCGGGTTGCCAAAAATGTTTTTATCCAGTAAAACCCTGAAGATATTTTGTGTGCTGCGTCCTCGAGTCCTTATCATGAGCCCACCAAGATGAATGTGACACGTAAACAAAAATCTTCTCCACAGTCCATGATTCATAAGTTTAATCATTCTGCAGTCTGTTTGTTAGCTCTGTGACACACTTCTAATCGACTGTTGGGTTTGCTGAAATCTCACAGCGTGTAGGCGCTTTCACCCTGAACTCTAACCCCGTGTGAGCCTTGGCAGTCACAAGATTAAATAAAAATCCAGAAACACATCAGAGCTTTTAACATTTTTATTTATTTTCTCCAAACTATGGGATTATAGGGATTTATATATATTGTGTATATGTGCAAGTGTATGAGTGAATGATCGTGCTGTGTTTAGAGGTAAACGTGTGCTGTTGCTTCCTGTTCCTTCTGCAGGTGAATGCAGCAGTTAACAGTTTATTGGCTCCTGGATCAGCGACCAACACGCTCACCCCGACTGTCATCACCTCTCACGCTCTGGTAAACACTCGCTTGTCTATGTGTGGCACACGTGTCTTTATTCATATAGGCGTCTGTTCGCAACTTGGAGGATTGTGTCGTTCTAGCAGCGATCCTCTTTGCATCGCTGCTGCTGACAACAAGTCGACACGAAACACTTTCCTCTACAGCACCACAGACCTTGAATTCCCTGGAACGTCACTTATCTGTTGTTTTGTCTATAGCTGTTTGTTTAAATTATCTTTATTTCAACTCACGTAACACACAGCAGACTGTGAGAGTTTAGTGTAGAAAACTTCGCTCTCGCTCTGCAGGCCTACTTGTTGTTCCTAGAGTATTTAAAAGTAGAACAAGAGGCAGAGCCTTCAGTTTTCAGGCCCCTCTTCTGTGGAACCAGCTTCCAGTTTGGATTCAGGAGACAGACACTATAAGCATAAAGTTAGGGCTGGACCAGGTGACCCTGAATCCTTCCTTAGTTATGCTGCTATAGACGTAGGCTGCCGTGGGATTCCCATGATGGATTGAGTGTTTCTTCTTCAGTCACCTTTCTCACTCACTATGTGTTTATACACCTCTCTGCATTTAATTGTAAGTTATTATTAATCTCTGTCTCTCTTCCACTGCTTGTCTTTTATCCTGTCTTCCTTCTCTCACCCCAACCGGTCGCAGCAGATGGCCCCGCCCCTCCCTGAGCCTGGTTGTGCTGGAGGTTTCTTCCTGTTAAAAGGGAGTTTTTCCTTCCCACTGTCGCCAAAGCGC
>NW_005187674.1:602413-641252 GCF_000239375.1 Pundamilia nyererei | reverse complement strand
CCTGCATTCCTTCCACAGAAAGGAATAAAGACGGATTTCACTGTTAGATACTCTGACTTGTTGATGTAAACAGAACTGAATCTGGTTGGGACGTCCACACAGGAAGTTGAATCATTTGTCAATTGTTTTTCCTTGAAATGTTCGTTCCTGTCAAACACTCTTGGATGTTTCTGTCCATTTATCCTTCCAGACTCCGGTCCTGTTGACTCCCAGCCCTCTTCCCTCCACCATCCACTTCTGGAGCACGCTCAGTCCCATCGCTCCTCGATCGCCAGCTAAACTTTCCTTCCAGGTAATAAATGCACTGAGCCCACTGCATGCAGTTCCCACATCCTGAAACACAAATCCACAAACAAATGGACGATAACAAGTGCGACAAAATTCACTTCAGTACCAAAACTCCTTCACAGTAAAATCCTTTAATCAGCTGGAAACATGTGCAGGAACTAAAAGACAATATTGTTTTGGTGAAAGAGAAAAGAATCAGTCTGCAGGTGAAGTTTGTGGTGAAAACTGAAAGAAAGTGTTCAGAGCTGGTTCTCACAATAAGATACTCGTCTTTTAAAATATAATCTGTAGGTTGTTCATTTGCAGAGCTCACACTGAACCTTACCTTACAGCCACATAATGCTTTGGTCTTTGTCTGTATGCAGGTTTGGTAAATGAAACCACAGCTTCAGTTTCACAGAAAATTCACACGTTTGTGCAGCAAGTTTGCAGTTCTGCTTGTCGCTTCACGCACGCCGTCATGCACACTGGTTCACGTTCAATACATCAGCAGCTGTTAGTTGGGAAGTTTAGACACTTAGATGCTCATTTACACCAGAAGTGAAATCCTACTGCCTGTGGTGATCTCCTTCATTCCTTCTGCAACAATTCATGTCTCAGTCTGCGCTGAAAAGATCATTTTAGAGGCCGTCTGTCATCATTATCGTCCCTTTATCTCTGTGTGCATGTTTTCTGTTGAGTTTGTCATTAAATAAGTTTTCACTGAAATATTTTTCTGCAGCCAAGTTTTAAACAAATATAAACATAAAAGCAGAAAAATTCTCTTATTTCCCTAAGGCTGTGTTTTCACAGCCTGGCGTAGAAATGAGTGGTTAAAAGCATAAACTGTATAAAAGATGGATGTAGCGTCATCATGTCACCCTTTGGTTTTGGGTTCTGCAGCAAGCTGCAGCTACAGACTGTATGGGTGCATCACACACAGACACCGGCTAATTAGTGCAACAAAACAGAACCACAAACTTCTTGCAGGAGCCGTGCTGTAGAATAGAAAGCCTTTATCGCTGTTGTACATAAGACATATCCAAGATTTGGTGAAATATTCTGTACAGTGCAAAAACATTGAAGTAGAAAAATGAGTGAAAACAGTGAAAGCTTATAAAACTATGTAAAGAATAAAGGCTGCTATAAAGAAGACACACACATATTAAGGATTCACCATTCACTGTTGAACTTCACATTAGTTGCTAAATAATCATTTGTTTTGTTTATTTATACGAGCTCAAATTTGTGATAGCTCAGGGGAAAAAACTGAGTTTGTTTACCCGGCGCTTGGTGCACCTGTGCTGCAGGGCAGGAGGTTGAACAGTTAGATGTCCAGGGTGAAAGGGGTCTTAAATTATTTTCCTCGCCCCGCTGAGACACCAAGATCTGGAGATGTCCTCCAGGGAGGGCAATGTGCAGCCGGTGGTTCTCTGGGAAGTGTTGATGGACGTCTGCACTGAGCAGGTCCCACACTGTGATGCATTCACTGCCTGTTCAGTTGTTATGAAGGTGGAAAATATTCATAGAGGCCCAAAAGGGATTTTGCACCAGGCTGTAAACATGCCTTTTAATGCTGTAAAGTTGTGCATTTTAACATGGGAGTCTGTGCGTTAACACACTTTCAGAACGAGTAAGTCAACTGTATGAAGCAACAACTGTCGCTCGCTCATGAAAACTGTCCATCCATCCATCCATCCATCCATTCGCTTCCGCTTATCCTTTTCAGGGTCGCGGGGGGCGCTGGAGCCTATCCCAGTTGTCATAGGGCGAAGTATAAAGTATAAAAACTGGTTTTCAGGACACAAGCTCCTCTACCACAAACACACACACACACACGGATACTGTGCACTGCGGGTACCTGAATCTGATCCAGGGTGCCTGCACGCACACACACACGCAAACACACACATATACTATGTGAGGACTCGTATTGACATCAGCCTTAATCTGAATATAGTTCTAAACATGAATCCTAAATCCAGGTGTAAACCCTTTAAACCTGAAGGTCTCAATCAAAGTGAGGAGGGGCGTCCTCGCATGATCTAAGATGCACACAAGTCCCCACATTGATAGATGAACGAGAATACACAGAGCTGGTTTGTGTGTCTGCAGGTTTCTGGCCCAGCTTGAAGTCCGTCTGTTATCTGTTATTAAAGGTTCAGTTCACTCAGTGCATAAACAACAGCACATTCTGAGTCTTCTCTCTGACGGAGTCGTAATAATGATTATAATGCACTAAAATACACTGCACATTATCTCGTTACAATGGGACCTGTCAGGATGTGGGTTATATTAGACAGCCGTTGAACAGGGAGCGCTTGAAGCTGATGTGTTGGAGGCAGGAAGGATGGGCGGTGCGAGGATCTAGGCCAAAAAATTTTTTAAAAAATAGAGGGAAAAGCTTCAAACGTTAAATATTTTTTAATGTTTGCATGCCTGTGTGCACAGTGGGGTAGTTTAAGCATTTATTTGTCTATAACTAGTATCATTAAGTCATTTCGTCCTGTGTTCTGAAACAAAGGTGTTAAGTTTTCTCTGCTGTTTGTATCGTGACGCTGTGATACTTTGTCGCCTCCTTGTGGTGCAGCTAAAAACTGCAGGCTGTGAAAACCCTGCAGCTCCTCAGTAACATCTTTCATGACCTGCTAGAAAAAGCTGTGTTTTAGCCCATTTTAACTCTTCAGTAACGGGAAAAAGTGTTCAGCTGGTTTTTTACATTGTAAGATGAGGATTTGGGCTACAAGTGTGAAGAAACCAAAAGGAGAGTTTTTAAGCGTTCTGTGTCCGAGCGGAAATGTTCAAATATGAAAGATTTTCCACCATGTGCTCACCAGACCTCAGTGATCTAGTGAGACTATAAATAAATATCTGTTATTTAAACAGGTTTCTTCTTTATCAAGACAGACCAGTGTACAAGGGCAAAGTGTGCAGTTTTAGAGCAGGCAGAGGTACAGGTAACCCTTGAGGCCTGAGATTATGAGTACTACGTTAAAAATGTAAGTAAAGAACAGGTAAACCAGGCAGGCTTAAATCATAGCAAGTACCCCTGAGTCCTGGGTTTCTCAGGGTTATGTCTGTATTTTAAGTAAATGAAGTGTCAGAATATTATTTCAGCTTCCATCACGTGCCCAGTGGGACTTTACAGAGTTTACAGACACTGTTTGGGAGTTTTGCTTTTATATAGTTTAACCATTTCAAGTACTTTTCTCCAGAGACTCAAATGTTCGACCTTTAATCTGAAGACAAAGTGTTTAATTTGAGTCATTGTGTGATGTGTTATTCTTGGAAAAACGTAATGAGACGAGATACACTGCAAGATCGCAAATCTCCACCAAGACACCTCAGTCTCTGGGCACGATTTACTTTTAAGGGAATGGTGTTTGTATTTTGTATGCAAACATTGTTTAAGAGTAGCATGAATAACACCAACTTATGATGTAACATTATGCTACAGTTTATTTCTAACTAGGCAGCTCATTCTCGTTTTCTTGACTATATTTTAAAGATATAAAATATTTATAGGTCAACTTGAAAGAAATCCAGATGTGAGGTCAGAGGTCAAATGTGACATGACACTTTAAATTTTAATGTTACTTTCTACATGTGGATAACACACACCACACTTGTAAGAATCATGGTTTCTAAGTTGAGGCGGTTTTCAACCAATAAATAAATAAAAGACTGCAGAACCAAATTTTAATGGATTGTTAACATCAAAACTTTATTCAAAGCGTTTGTGTTTACAGATAAAATGACATGCAGGCATAAAAAGGAATCAGTTACACATTCTTCCGTCAATGTGCAAACCTTAAAGTGTTCAGAAGCGACGGGCTCAGTTTGCTTAAAAATGCCTTAAATGTCCTAGAATCAGTAAATTGGCTACTGAGGAAGAAAAATAATTCATAAACCTCATCAGTGTGCATCATGTTCTACAGAAAGACAAAAAAGAAAGTGAAGCTGAAAAACAGCTGATTTTTACCAAGTTGGCAGGATGTTTTCTAACATTCCTTCAAAATAAAACGTCAAGTTTTCATCTTCAGTGTCTCTTTCTGTCTCTTCTCAGTTTCCCTCTAACGGCAGTAATCAGATCCACATCCCGGCTCTGAGCGTCGACGGCCTCTCCACCCCCGTGGTCCTCTCCCCGGGGCCCCAGAAGCCCTGAGCTCCCCGCCCGCCTGAAGCAGCTCTTCACCGGGCACAACCTCGCCCAATGATCTCCTCAACTCCTGGAGGGTTGGAGGAAAAGCCGGATCTGCACTGACTCTGAAATGCATCACTAAAAACCCGACGCCATGAGAAGTTTAGGCTGCATCGGCTGACTCTTTTTGGTAGGTGTCATGGTTTGTGTGGGCCTTTCACTGGTGGACGCGTTCACAGCCGAAGATCAGTCAGACCCTCCGCTGGTTCTTACACTTTCCAACAGGTGGGAATCTGCGCTTTGTCCTCCTTCCACCTTCCTGTTTCTTTCATAGCTTTGTACTCAAACACTATGACAGCGGGGTTTCGAGAGAACCAGATGCTTCTCTCGACTTGAACCCGACACGAGGACATAAACGGCAACTAAAGGCCACGAGAAGACGGAGGGATGTTTTTCTCTTTTTCTACTGGTGTTTTTTAAACCTGTCGTTGGATTTCTTTCTATAATATTGTGAGGTCTTTACCTTGCGATGCAAAAGTGCTCTGACGTGACTGTTGTCAAATAAAACAGCTTAACCTTGAAGATGGCTTTTATAGCCAGTCTGCTTACTGAAAACTGACAGCAAACAAATGTCTGTTTTCAAATGGTTTCTTCAGTGTGTGACGGAGGGGAACCGGAGAAAAGCTGGAGCCTTCTCTTATTTGAGTTTTTACTAAACAGAAGATTTGACTTGACGTTTTCTGGGAGTAACTGATCGCGGACTGGAAGGAGGGAACGTTCACATGTTTGTGTGTAAAAGGATCTGCAGTTCCTCATAATCTCACATTTTTTCTGATGGGATCTTTTGTTTTTTAAATTCGAGGTTATTTATTTCTGTCTTGTTTTCAATGCACCTTTCTCTGCAGATTCCTTAAAGGTTCTTGACTGTTTTTAAAACAGTCTCATCTTTTTTTCCCTCATTTTTTAAGCTACCAGGCGACTCTCTCCCAGTTGGAATTTAATTTCAGCACCAACACTGACATTTTATAAACTCACCTTCTGCTGGATTTCGTCAGAAACGACTTTCAGAGCCATTTAAGGGTTGTTGCTTTGCTCTTACTGGCCGATTTTAAAGGTCACGCCTTTCTCTGGTTCTGCATGGCCTGTTTTTTTATTTTTGGTTGTTTGTTTGTTTTGTTTCGAGTGGACTCCTCAGCAGCATTTCGAACTGACCAATCACAAAGGATGAAGATGACGGTGGACCTGAGGTTTTTCAAAGCCAAGTTCTTTCTCTATAAAAGTGTCTAAATGTGACAGATTGTATATTTTCTCACAGAGTTTAATGTCCAAACTGAACTGAAGTGTCTGTCAGACTTGATTTAAAGGTTTTACCGAGGACAGAGTCACATTCCTTTGGTTTTTAAAACAGTGATAGATGAGTTTGCGTTACTTATTAACAACTGCTTATTGTTTGAATCTCAGCAGTCATTCCAGAGATTTTATTTGAGCAGCTCTGAAAAATAAATGTTTTGTTCCAAAAGCCTTGGAACAAATCTGCAGTCATGTTGCCACAAGTTGAAAGAGTCGCATTTATTCTCCTTTCACTGAGAGTGTAGGATAGCCTTTAATATATTGAAAGCTTTTTCCGTGCAAAAACCAACAACAAAGGACCGAGTTTAATGACACACATTATGATTGAAACATTTCAAATAATTTGATCAATTTGTGTTTAATAAAGCACCAAAAACCATGAAAAACATAAATTCTCTAAAGGCATTAGAAAAGCATCAGATGGTCTTTAGTGTCAACCTTGGAACAAGATGACTAAGAAAATGTTTTTTTTCCTTTATGGCTTAAACGCGTATTTAATTGGATCTCTGAAGACATCCTTGATGGCAGGGGCTGATTTATCTGTTTATCTGTGTGTGAAAAAAAATTTAGTTCTCTGAAATTTAAATAAAAACGAAACTTTCAGATAAAATACAAATACACAGGAAGTGGCTCTAACTTTAGTCTTTGTCAGTTTGGTAAAATTTGCTCTCAGAGTTGAACTTAAACTCCTCGAGGTCATAAATAATCGGACCACATCAAATGTCAACGACCTCGTAGTACCATGTAATCCCATCACAACACCTTACTCTCAGACTGCTGGCTTACTTCTGTTTACTGAGTTTCTAAAATTTAGAGTGAGAGGCACAGCCTTTGGTGTTCAGGCTAATCTCCACTTTCAGACTCTCTCAGCTTTGCTGCTGTAGGCTCAGCCTTCTGGAGGACTTCCCATGATGCACTGAGAGTTCCTTCTCCTCTCCCACCTCTTCACTCCCTGCTGCAGATCGCAACGTTTTCTTTCTTGATTCTAGGGTGACGTATACGTCTGCCCCTCCCTCAGCCTGGTGCTTCTGGGGATCTCTTCATGTTTAAAAAGAAAAAAGTTCTTTCTGCCCTCTGTGTTGCACACAGGGGATCAGCTGATTGTTGGGGTTTTCTCTTCAACCCCGTAGACTCTTTTTGATTTAATTCCAATTAAATTAAATTAAATAAATTTGAATGAAAAAGGAAGAAATGAAACCTTTAAAAACTAACAACTAACACTAAACACTTTCATTGATTTAAAAACTAAACTCAAACAAACTAAAATTGAACTGAAACCTGATTAACGATAAAACATAACTGTGTTAAATGTTGTCCCGTCAGTTCTTACAGTTGGATTTGAGATTATTCAAAGATGAGCATCCTCTAATCTTCAGGGCACCGCAGTGATTTTTATCCACTTAAGAACTTTAAAAGATCAAAACTCTGCAGAACAAAGTATCAGATAATCACAGTTTTAAACATTTTTTAAATCCTTGCTGGTAAAGTTTGATAATTTTAGGTTGTGAGACATGCGGTCGTATGTTTTGTTCTCTCAGCGTCGGCTATGAAGCATATGAGTTTTACTGTACATGATTTACAAACAACTAGGAGGCTTCATGCATTAGAACAATGATTAGTTGGATTTTGTTCAGTCTTTAGTTTTGTTTACGGACCTTTTCCACTAATACCTGCTCGGCTCGGTTTTCAGGGTTTCCCATTAGGTGGTAGTACCTGGTACCTGCTCCATTGGGCTTCTGAATGGTCCTAAAATGTGACTGCATGTCAACAGACAGCATGCAGCAGATGGGCCAGTCAGTGGCGTCCCTCGATGTGTCATGAGAGCAAGTCCTTTACAAAATTCCAAACCGCCATTTTTGAAATCCGGCAGTGAGGGAAAGTGGCTCCACACAAACCAACACCGTGATCCGGTGATGAGGTGCAGACACTTGGCATCGGTTTGGCAGCAGGTATACCAGCGCTTCGATATCCTCCACTGTTGTGTTGTGGCGCATACGAATGACATCACAGGAATTTTGGCGGTGTTGCCACAGCAACCCCAAGGACACTGATGCGGTTGTATTATAATAGAAAACGACTGAAACAGAGTCGAGCCGAGCAGATCAGACTGGATACTTGGTTCTCTCCGATGACCTGGAGTTTCGCTTGATTTACACGAACATGTGATTTTTTTTAAAGCGTGTTTGACGGGAACTTGTGGCAACATCGAAAACCTGCAGAGACAAAAAAAATGTTTTGTTTGTTGGTTTGTTTCCCCCAAAATTGTAGACAGACACTGACTCATGTTCCTCTAAAAAAAAAAAAAAACCCAGACTGTTGATGTTGTTGTTGTTGTTCGTGTTATTTCTAATGCTAGCTGTGGTTGCCACGGTAACCTGACCCGACTGTTGCCGCCCTGCAGGTTGCTGTTGTCATTGCTGTTGTTATCGTTGTTGCTGCTGGAGCTGTTAACGTGTTTCTATGCTTCTGTGTGTGACGCCAAGGCTGCAGACACACACACACACACACACACACGCACGCACAATGCAATCTTTGTGAGGATTCATTGGAGGGGTCGGTCCGTCCATGCTAACTCAAGCTTTGCTCAGTTACTCGCTGTGATGTTGCTACTGCTGGCACATCTTGCGCTCTGGCTCGTTGCGCACTTACACATCTTTATCACATAAATAAGATCATCTGCCGCGTTTGCATCAAGGGTGAGGAGGACGCTCGGGCATAGATACCCAGAAGGTGCAGAACATGCTCCAAGAAAACAGAAGTTAACGAAAACTTGTGTTCATATTTGAATTACGCCTTTCTCCAAATTCATAACATTACGTTTCGGTATTTCAGTGACATTTCTCTTAAGATTACAGTTTAGGGTGCACTGCTGTGCCGACCACGCCACAAATTACTGCAGCATCACTGCTGTGCTTTTTACCAGCAGCATGGTGTCATTACCAAATCTGTAACTACCTGTTTCTACTTGAAAAGTATGATGGGGGAAAGAAAATACTGCACTAACTGAGCTAAGAGATTTTTGGTGGCAAAGGTGGGCCCACTGGTGGTAGTCTCTATGGGAAGGGCTGCCAAAAGAACTGCACAGTCATCCATATTTCTTCTGTACAATACTATGCTTTGGGTTGCAGACCGGTTCAGAAAAAGGCAAGAAAGCGGAAGTGGCTTTGCTCCAACAGTGTTTAAAGTTCAACAGACAAGTTGGAGAAATTTAGGCAGGCATTGAAGCGCAGCAGGAGCTGCACTTTTCTGCACTTCCACTAATGGCCAAAGTGAGTCAGTCGCTATTGACTCTCATGTTCAAATGTCCAACTTAGGTAAAATGGTCTTTGCACCCTACAAAATATTATTGAGAAAAATGTAATTTGTTTTGATTTGACAGATGTTCCCCTCTGCTAGTTGTAGAACTGGACCTGTCTTGTGTGTGCTGTTGGCACTTTTTGGATTATTTTTTAATGGAAAAATGTGTCTTTGTTTACAGTCAAATGTATGGCAGCAAGTATCAAGTACCTAAGCTTTTAGGTTCAAGGTTGGTTGAGCTAAGAGCAGTGCAGTGTCTGCAGTGAGGTTCAGGCTGAGGACAGGGGCGCTCTGGATTTGGACAGATGGTTCATAGATGAGAGGAAAAGCCCGACTACCCAACCTTTCAAAGGTGGGTCCTCACAAGGTTGACCCTCTATTTGGTTCCCACAAAGATAGCTGTGCAAGCACGCGCACACACACACACACACACACACACACACACACAGCTGGAGCGTCAGGGACTGAGTGAAGCTCGTATTCAGTGTTTCCACCTTCACTGAGGTTATTCTGCAACTCGTTAAATACCTGAAACATCTTTCTTTACTACTTAATTTTTTTACAATGTGAAGTTTAAAAAGGAACAAAAAATCTGATTCAAGATAGAGGTTCTAGTTTTCTCTACCTGATCCAAGCTGGAACCATCCTTCATCAGCTCCTCTGAATTCAGCCTCAGATCGGTCCCTGACGGTGGGATTTCCCAGCCTTTGCGGCGACGTAAACGCAGCACCAAGCCATCGTGTTCGACTGTTCTCTCTTTACAGCATGACTCTATTTTTCTATCAGAGATGATGTGTTTATATTGCGTATAAGATTTAAAGAGTGATGAAGCCTTAAAGATTTCAGCTGCAGCAGAAGAAAGATGCATCCTCATTTAAAAAAAGAAAGAAAGAAAAAAGATACTACCTGTTGTGTATCTTTCTTTCAGAGCATGATGATGAAAAATAAGCCATTTATTACCATTTATAACTTTGTGTATCGGGTTTTGGACGCAGGGTTTGAGTCCGACATGTTTAACTTCAAGCTAACCTTTCTCTCACCAGCAGAACATGACGAATGTCTTTATATCGATTAGAAACTGCTTTGCATTCTGGGTAATGTCCAGATTTCTGTTTTTGAAACTCATCACCATCTGAGCGAACTTGACGAGGGGTCTGCTTTGCAAACGCTGCCTGTATGCAGATGAAAGATGCTTGCAAAGTGACATTTGAGGAAATACTTCACCTGCAGGCCTTTAAGTCTTAAAACAATATTTTCAGACGTCTTTAATTCACAGAAGTCTTAAACTGTCTCTCTCGAATGTGAATCACTGAAAGGAAAGCACGTTATGGAAGAGGCAAAGCAAACCCCTGCCTCCAGTTACACAAGGCATCTTTTCACTGTAGGGGCAAAGTGTTGTAAAGGTATCTGCCTTAACAAAGTTCTTGGGTGCTTTCTCCAGGTTTAAAGAATCAGAATCGAAGCCGCTCAGCGGTTCCTACCCCGAAAGGGTTTCTGTAGAGTTGGTTCCTGAGATCTGAACATGCGAAGATTGAAAGCCAAAACAGCCGGCTGGTTCCTGCAGTCAAAGGCGGTCTGTGGACATGTACTCAGGATTTGGTGATGAGTTTCACTTCATAAACATCATCAGTTAGATTTTCTGCTCTGGTTTCTTGACATTTATAAAGGAAGCCGTTCCTTAAATCCAGTGAGGAACATCTGTTGTTCCTGAGCTTTCTGTCTGTTCACTTGAGGTCTGGAGTTTTCTCAGTGGTTTTCATCTCATAAACCAAAAGTTGTTTGGGTTTTTCACGTTGACGTCCAAAGCCTGGACAGACTTTGCTGCCGGTCATTCTGCATTTGAGCGTACCGTCCAGCTGCACTTCAGAAACTGTTCGTGTGCAAACCAGCTCAGTGCAACTTAATGAATCTTTGTCTTACTGTAACACTGTTTAGAATTATAGTAACTTTGATATGGTAATACATCTAATGTATGACTTGTTCAATGACAAAACATAACATGAAAAATGAATAAATATTCACGCCTCTTTTAAGACAGTGATTTCTTTTTATAACTAATATTTATAATCTGCTTCCTGTTATCATATGTATGTATCTGCTTTACTTTTTAGTAATTTAAATATGAAATAGGTCATTCATGCTAGGAAGTATGAGCAGCTTCTTGTTATAATGACAAAGATAGAATAAAAGTTAAAAAAGGCGTAAAAAGAGAAATTAAATGATGACTGTTCTGGTTTTCACCGGGAAGAGTTTCTTGTTATAACAACAACTGCCTCCTTATGTCAAAGGTTTGTGGAAAATGACTAGAATTTAAGCTTAAAATCTTTCTTGCCAGAAAAGTTTAACATTATGCAAATATTAAAATTTTTAAATGCTGTCATTCAGTTACTTTTTTTTAATTTTGCAATTTTGAATTAACATTTGCACGTCTGTCGAGCGGTTTCATCCTTTGGTTATTGAGCCTTAATTGCACAGTTTAAATTTCTAGTCTTGAGGGCAAAACTAGCAATTTAAACTTGGAGAAAGAGTACTGACCCATGATCCTTTGCAGCAGAATGACAGACAGAAAGCTCCGGAAGCCGATGGCTGACGCGCCTCCTAATTGTAAAGAGGTTTTCTGTCCACAGTTTGTGTGGAAATCTTCACTGTATATAGACACGAAATATAATCTGAACATATGAATTTGCTATATATTCTGTACCATGTGACAGGCCTGACCAATGGGCTGGGGGTTGTTAATGACGTGTTGTTCCTGTGGCCTGTCGTTGCTGTCAGATCCTGCGTGGCCCCTCCCCTCCTCGGCTGTGATTGGCCATGGAGTTTATTGATGTAAAGTGGTGGGGCCTGCTTTTATTTTTCTGAGAGAGTTCTACATGTTTAACATGTTATTTACTGGAACCATTTAAAAGAAAAGCTATTTTTTATGGACGTGACTTTAGTTTTTGTTGGTGTACCATGTTATGCTGATGATTCCTCTTGTTTTCTACAAACACACATGCACACACACTGGGAGGACGGTAATAAAACTATTTTGTCCTGTACAGTTTGTACTGTCTCATTTATGACTTTTGAATGCTAAGCATACCTGGGCACGGGAAGCCGTTTAGTTCAAACTTCTAGCATACATGTTGAGTGCTTGTGATGAGTTACCCTTAGTTAAAAAACAATAAACTTCAGATTTAGAAATGTAAGAATTCTGAGAGGAAACGCTCGCTCAGGACTTTGCTGATTGTTGCATTGTAAGAGTAGTTAGCTGCTGGCATAGTTCACAGAAAGGTGTCTTACTACCAGTGAAATCTCCACCCTGTCACTCAGAAACATGAAGAAAGAAACTTTTACCTAATTGACTTTTAATGGTTTGAGCTACAGCTCCACCAAGGCTCTGTTTAGTCTGGTCTATCCTAAAAACACCCTCATGAAATAGGAGGGCCAGGGCACAGGGGTTCTCAGACAGTATATTTACTCACTACACCCTCTTGTGTTACAAACTGGAATTACATGCAAATACAGCCAACCTCTAGTACTTCAGTCAATCGCATTTCAACACATTACAAAAATGTTTTGGACCTCAAATAGCGACAATTGTTTTTACACATCTTGTTGGTAGCTTTTAGTCTGTAGAGCTACTGGTTCACATGTTTGAAGCATCACTGTGGATGTGGGGTACTTTTACTGCACCGCTTTAATGCCATGGATTTAATCTCTGCTAATGCTAGCGCTAACTCGGGCCACCTCACTTGCTGCTCATGTGACACGCTCCCATTTCTCCATCAAGAGTCTCCCAGTGGAGGTTAGAGAGCCGGAGGCTGCAGGTCCCAACCTTAAACTAAGTCTTCACAGTTAAAGATAAAGGTTTACCAGGACCTCTTTTTGTCCCCACATGTCAGTGTGATAACAGACAAATGTCCCCATAGCATCAGTAATGCAAGTACACACACTTTTCTGATGGGAATAGTGAGTTTTAATCCAGACTAATCTGGATTTGAGAGGCTGCAGGATTGTTTTCACTCAGCAGGAGTTCACACCGAGTCTCTCACACACACATAAGATGCTGTGTGTGTGTGTGTGTGTGTGTGTGTGTGTGTGTTCGCCTCAACCAAATTTTCAAAGATAAGTCTTCCATTTTATTGTTTACACTGAACTTTGACCTGATTTGTCATAAATCTCCTGCAGATAACAACATGAAGGCTGATGACAGTTTATGTGCTGTGTGTGTGCAGCTTCTTACACACACTGATTCTCAGGGAACAAGCTGACACACATTTACAGATAAAACAGGTTGGAGGAAAAACCTACTTTGCATTGTGGGAGAATTTGGGTTGAACTCAAACGAGGAGGGAATCAGATGTCGGTGCTTCCATCCAGCTGCAGCTCAGAGGTTTAATAAAACATGAATCCATGCTTTACTTTTTATTAAACCTCTGATCCTCTGAACATGAGTTCACCTCTGGTCAGGAAAAGAGCAGGTGGAGTAAATCCTCCTGTTGGCGTCCTTAAACCACACAGAAGAAAGGACGAGCCTTGGAGCTGTCAGTGGTTGGTCTTGTTGTTCTACGGGAGACGCTGATCATTTATTCCAGTATGAACAGAGATTAATGGAGGCTCTGAGGAGATGTAGCCCAAAAATGTATTTTCATCATCGATAGAGGAGAACAATTGCAGTTAAAGCCCCGAGTCTCATAGACCTCACATTACCACCTTATAGCATTTTGATTTGAAGCATGATAGCATCAGCTTCAACCCCCAGCAGCTGCTTCCTATACACACACACGCTGGTTTAACTGTACTGCTAATGTATGGTTACTGTTTTCTGCAAGGTGCAGTTTTTATGGTCTAATTAGCTTTCATGTTTAAATAGAAAAGATTATTGATATTACATCTCTGAAAACTGAAACAAAAAGGTTTGAATAATTATCTCAGCAGTTTGACCCCGGCTCGCCCATATTGGCTAAGAAGATGAACACTGGACTGCTGGCGTTTCTTTTGAGGAAGTGCTTTTAACACTAAATATTTGCAATTGGTTTTTGTTTTGTTTTAATTTAAGTCATGCTTTCATTTTCATATTCATCTCCAACAAAACGGGAATTTTTTAAATGATGTTTTATCCACAAATTGAGAAAAGGTTATAATAGCAAACAGCAAGTGTCATCAACTAGACGTTCACCCAAAGAAAGGACCCAAATGCACACCAAATAAATAACAAACAAATAACAGAATACAGAGCGGGCAAAGCCTTAAGTAAATAATAACGACGGAGGGTCGGTGACTGGGACGGAGAGGGAGTGGCCTAGTAAATCAGGTTGCAGGAGCGGGCACAGAAAAGGCATCAGAGGAACAGGAGGGATTCTGTAACAGACGGAGAGGCAGGAACTTCACAATCATAAGCAGGTGAAACGAGAAGGTCGGAGGGCAAAGAGATGGAGAATATCCAGGTGAGATTGAACACAGGGAAAACAGTTACACGAGGAAGAAGCAACTAGCATGAGGGTCAGCCTAGTTCTAGTTACCACAGTAGTGAGCATAACAAACTGGTGAGGAAAGGCAGGTTGCACAGGTTTAAGTAGCTCTCCCGCTGATTGCTTGCAGATGGAATACAGGTGAGGCGCTGGCCCCACCCAAAAGGGGAGGACCCACAGCCACAGATGGAAAACTCCACGGACCATGACAGGAAGTGAGGGGACTTAATCCAACTGAACCACTCTGAACTTGAAACTGCTCTAAAAGGCTTTTATCAGTAACTTTTGCGACATCAGAAACCTGACTGGATCAAAGTCTCAAGACTTTATAATGTCCATCAGAATCGGATTTAAAAAAATAAAGATATTTAAAAGTCCTGCTGAAACACTGCTTTGTCAGTGTTTTAAAGATTTAAGGTCTGATATGACGAGAACTGTTTGGTGTGGATTTATTTTTTACTGCTCTAATCTGTGACAACTCCTGACTGATATTAAATTAGCAGATATTTGTGTGGAGTTTGGTTCATATCTGTGATCAGAATGACGATCAGTCTTCTTTTAGCATCTTGTTTTCTTTTTCCTTTTCACCACCGTTTAAACGTCTTCATCATCTCCCTCCTCTCTGTCCAGTCATTTTTAAAGTGAGCCATCGTCACCTCGATGTCCTCATCCTCGCCTTCGCTCCATGTACAGTAACGCTGACTCACCCTGAGGATTTACTGGATCAATGTGAGATCACTCATGATGTCAGCAGGTGTCTCGCATTACTTTGGTTTCCTCACAGTGTTGAGTGCTGGACGTCCGCAGAGATCAGAGAACCTCGCTGGGACTCGCAGTGGAAATTAAATAAAAATGCAGTAACTAAAAGATAACTGTGGATGCTTCTGCGTGTTTATATTTGATCCTTTTTCCATTTTTGATTTCTTCATGTTCTCACCTTTTTGTCTGCGTCTTTTCTGGGGGAATATCGAGGCGTTCCCAGAAATAAGCTCTGGGTCTGTCGAGGGATCGCCTTCTGGCTGGATTGCAAAAAATCCTCAGTTGGCTCCTTCTGATGTAGAGCAGTGGCTCCACACAAATCTCTGTGGCTTTTTTAATACTAACAATTTCTTATTTACTTATTGCGTTACAATCCTAGAATTGTTGCTGGTATTATGAAGGCGATAATGATAATATTAATTCATTTATTCCATTTTATCATGAACACATTTGCTACATGTGATCAATCACAATTGTAGAACTTATCAAACTTTTCTCTTTTGTTTGTTTGTTTGGTTATTTTTTTATACTAAATAAGAATAAATACAAACAAAGCCCCCAAATTGTTTTGTTTTATGGAGGAAATGAAGCAATATGTTGTTACATTGTTGTTCACTAAAACTAAAAAACCTTTTAATTTCAGTGTATTTAATTTATATTTATAGGCACTGATTGAATTTCCATGAAATGTCCCAATAAAAAAGAGATGAAGTGCGATGTAAGCTATAAAGCACTTACATCATGCTTAGATACTCTCTGTTTAACAGTAAACTCTTTGCGTCTGATGTGTGACTGAAGACATTTTGACTTGTGAAGTTTCAAACTTCCTGTTTAAACTTTCTGCTGGTTCGTGTCTCAGATCAGACAGCATCACGGAGACACCACAGAAGAAGAAGCAAAGTAGAGAGAGATAACAAGGGGAGCGCAGACTCTCAGTCATTAGGTGAATCTGGAGCATTACGTCATGTCAGAAGACACCCACCCTCCCCTTCCTCCTCCTCCAGCGCTTCTGTGCAGCATCCGAGCTCCCTGATTGGTCCCTCGTCCAGTGGCCTATAAATCCCATTGGCTGATGGGAAGTCAGCTGCCGCGGACCTGACAGAGGACAGGAGGGAGAGAGGGAGGGATCCTTCAGATAAAAGCGCCAGCAGCAGCAGGACTCGGCCCGCCCTCATCTGGATCACCAAAACATCAGCGGACCGGAGAACCGCCCGCTTCTACCGGACTCATTCCGCCCGGGCTCTGTGAGGCTCTGCCCGGCTCTGTGAGGCTTTGCCCCGGGCTGTGTCTGCAGCTGCGGCTGGGAGTAGGAGAAGCAGCAGGCGGAGGAGCAAGGTGAGAACATGGGCGTCTGTCCTCACTGGAGCACGGAGCTCTGCAGGGACACCACAGTGAGACGGAGGGACGAATCATGAATCAAACCCGGGGTTTAATCCCGGGTACTCACCTCAAAGTTTAGCATTTCTTTATTTTCACAAAGAAAAAGAGTCGCTGCTGCGAAACACGAGCTTTGTTCCTAAATGAGCCGAAATGCAGCTGGATGCTGATGACACTGAGTGATAAAGAGAGAAAAGATGAACGGGACTCTAATCAGTCTCTGCGTTTACCGCACTGTGCAGGGAAAGTCAACTTCAGTCTTCAGGCATTGTTAATTTTTAACTTTAAGAGTTTTAGATATAAAACATGACATCAAAACTACTTACAAAAAAATCGGGTCTCATGTGGTGTCTTTTTAAAGTTTATACAGGTGTGTTATTCTTGTTGTCTCTTGATTGTGCTACACAATCATTTTATGAAGTTTGGGTTTCGAAGCAAAAGTCCAGTTTATTCAGGGATCATGGGAACTGTAGTCTTTGCTATAAAATGAGTAGAAAGAGTGTTTTTGAAGAAACCCTGTCCCTGGCTATCCAAAGACTGTATATAAAAGATGGAAATTGTTAGGACTTCTCATTTAAAAAATGTTCCAGCAGTGCAAACATGGTTGAGAGGCCTGGTTCAGTGATTTTATTTAGCCGCAGTTTCGTCTTTCAGCCCGTGAGGTTGACGCTCGGTCTGCAGTGCCTCCACATTTTTATCAACATTATTATTCCAGATGTTCTTGCAGATGTATTAATAAACTGTGTTTGCTGCTTTGATCCGTCTGCACTTTTTATGGGCTGATTGACAAAGTTTTAAGACTTGGTGTCATGGTCCCTGGTATTTTTGTTGTGTTTGTTTTTACAGTTGTTCTTTTTCCTGCTTTTTATCATCTTCCACACCTTTTATTAGTATCACCTGTTTGTTCCACCTGTATGTGTAGCTTGCTATTCCTCTTTCCTCCGGTTCCTTTTATTAGATTCGAGTTTTGTTTGTTGGATTTTGTGTTTCTTGGGGTTCTTTTGACTCCGCCCCAGTGTTTTATTGGCGTTCAGGCTCGTGGGTTCAGTTTCAGGGTAGCAGTTTGAGTGTGGGCCAGGTGTGCAGTTTTTGTGGTGCTGCTTTAAGACTTTAGTCATTCTTTTGTTTTAATGAGGTTTGTATAATTTATTGTGTTGTGGGTGAGGTTGTTGCACCACTTAAAGTAAAAATATTTACTGGGTTTATAATGTAGATTTGATGTCATCAACAGTATTTTTGAGTCTCACTCCATCTCCTTGCATGTGTATTTTCAGTCTAATTAATTCCCTAAAGATGAAACAAAACACTAATTTTTTTTCGAGCTATTTAAGTTTATTACAGATATCTCGTGTAAATGTTTTACCCGTCAGTGGCAACTCTTCTTTTCTTTAGTCAGACTGGCATTTCAGTGTCGGGCCAGCAGCAACTACTTTCTGGCTTTTTGTGCAGCTTTTAATCAAAATCCATCTATATAGTCGTCATCATCCGTCTAAAACGAAGCTCCCTCGTCTCATCTTCCTCGGGAGACGTGAACCTCTGGCATTTTGATGCAGATTCAGACAGAAAGGAGGATGACTTGACTTATTGTTGCATAATAGATTTTTCTGAATGAAAGTAGGTCAGAGAGTTTCTGCACTTCAGTCGACTTGGTTTCACATCCACAAGGTTTCCACAGCAACACCGACTCAGCTTTATGTAATCACCTCTTACCTCTTCGACTCTCAGTTAACCCTCAGGTTTATTTTCCACAGAACGACTGCAGCAACACGCTCGCAGTGATTCAGACAGGTTAATCCGTCCCTTTGTGGTTGTTTTGTGTCTCTTTGTGGTTGTAGAGTAGATGAATTTAACGGAGAGACACTGAAAAGTCCCTGCAGCAGTGCAGAAGAATTAATCAAAATGCACATTCAGTTACAGTTATGGCTTCCTGTGATTATGAAAACTAGATAATTGTGTTAAAGCAATTAGTCTGATGCATCCCTTTTCACAAAGTGCTCCTGGTGTGTCCCGTGTTATAAATCAGCTGCGCCTCCTTCCTCCTTTCCTCGGTTAGTGAAGCATCACCGTCTTGGAGTTTGGGATGAGACATTGTGAGCAAAGGGGGTGGGTCCAACTCTGAGACGAGCTCACACACTCGTTATGTAACAATTTCTGAGTGAAACACCATCAGCTAATATTCATACTCTAAATCACAGGTGTCGAACTCCAGGCCTCGAGAGGCGGTGTCCTGCAGGTTTTAGATGTGTCCTTGATCCAACACAGCTGATTTAAATGGCTAAATGACCTCCTCAACATGTTTTGAAGTTCTCCTGAGGCCTGGTAATGAGCTAATCATTTGATTCAGGTGTGTTGACCCAGGGTGAGATCTAAAACCTGCAGGACACCGGCCCTCGAGGCCTGGAGTTCGACACCCCTGCTCTAAATAATCCTGCTTTCTTAATCTGGAGAATGACCGAAATTTTAAAACGTGAGATGTTTCAATTCAATTTCAGTTTCAATTATAAACTGAACTTTATAATTTAATCAGACCAACCTGACTGATCCGTGAGGTCACTGGTCGAAGGAGCCGAGTGTCCATAAACTTTGATGCAACCAGATGTGCTGCCTCCTACTGGCTGTTAAAAAGAATGCAGGTTTAAGGCACTTCAAAATTAGGTTGACTATTATGACAAATCTATGGCTTTGAGGACTTCCTAAGAGCTCAAACTCGGGCCTTAACAGGCCGTGGCAGGTTTGCTTCAGCTCAAGCCACGATGACCAACAGAGAGACAAAATGGCAAATTTTGGTAACAGTTTATTGTTATAGTAGTTAAATGTAAAAGTAGACAAGTAGTATTCAATGATATCCACTCTAGAGCTCAAATGACAGCTGATTAGCCCATTATTTGATTATTTTGTTGCAAGATTAGTACATTTACAAGCTTTATTTTAGCAATTCAATTAAAATGTATTCATATTATTTTCTTTAGTCCAAAATCACAACACCAGTCATCTTGCTGCATTATAAGAGTTAGCATCTGGCAACAGTGGGAAAGAAAAAAATCCTTCTAACAGGAAGAAACCACTGCAAGATCCACAGTGAAGGGGGGGCATCAGTCTGCTGTGGCTAGGGATTGAGGGGAAGAGGACTAAAAGGTTTTTACTTTTTAAATCTCTTTTAAATCTCACATTAACCCTTATTTAACCAGTCAAGTCATTAACAGTGCATTCCTGAATGGGTTGGAGTTCTTTATAAAATTCATTACAACAATCATGCAGAGATGAGTGGGCCAACATTCCTCCACGGCGCCGTGAAAGAATCATTGCCAGTTATCTTCAATGCTTAATCATCAGTTGTTGCTGCTAAGCGTGACCCAACCAGTTATTAGGTTTAGGTGGCAATCACTTTTTCACACAGGTAATAAAAGCAGTGATGCACAGTCAGGCATGAAGCATTGTAACCTTAATTTCTGTGAAATGCTCTTCAGGCTGATTTTAAGCTTTGGGTTCATACTTAAACACGACAAGAAAGATCTCGTGTGTTGTCATTAGGATAGGAAGTTATATCAGCGTGCAGGAATGTTGCACAACATTTTTATTGTTAAATGGTAGCTGTAGTGTAATATATCTCAGGACATGTTACAAAGCAATGTAAGAGGTACTGCAACAAAGTAGGTCATTTATGGAGTAATTAAGTAAAGTAATGTATTATTTACTACTTTTTTGAGTTCAACCCCAACAGCATTTAGCACATTTGTAAAAAGTGAAAAACTTTACACAAAATGGGGACATTTTCTTAAAAAAGTTAATAGATGTTCACAAAATAATAACATCAGTGAAAAGTGAGGACATTTTTTTTTAAATTGGACATTTGTTGGAACATTAGAACAAGAGTAGACCTTTTAAATCCTATCTGAGTGTTTAAACATTTGTTTAGCTAAAATCAGGCAGGTCCCGGATTGGCATTATGTTTGTGATGGTCCTTACAAAGGCAGACATGCAAACGTGTGTGTGTGTGTGTGTGTGTGTGTGTGTGTGTCACAGTTCATTAACCAGCATCTCCTGCTTTCCTCCAATCACAGCCTGTAGAGAAGGACAGTAAATGAGGCACTCACAGCTGCTTAAATAATTAATATCAGCTCATCAATATTCCATCTGCTCAACAGCAAAGGGGTGGGGGTGGGGGGGGGTGTTCAGATGTTGGAGCAGAGAGACGAACCTCCTCTGGTCTGTCACTAACCAGAAGGAGGAGGTTCAGACATTTGAACGATCTGTCAGACAAATGCTGACATGTTCTTACCGTGCTGTGTTCAGGTTTGATGCGTTCATCGCAAATTCATCAACAAACCTTTGAACTTAATGAGCGATATTTAATAATATGCTAACGAACTAGTGGCAAATCTGCCCCACCCCCCTGTGCACCTTTTGTCCCAGTAGCTCTGCTGTCTGACTCGCTGCACATTATATCCTCACAAAAAGCTTATTAAAAGGCAGAAAGCCACAGACAATCATTACTGTTTGGAGTGTATTATTATGAACCAGCAGCGGACTGAAAACACGACTGACTTCCAAAGTCAGCATTTATTTGGGGTTTTATGAGAATTACTGCAAAAACAACCTGAAAGCTTAATACAGACATGAACTAACCACAGATGCTAGACTGCCCGGCTGTTATTAGAGAATCCTTTCCTTTTACTGATAATACTATTGCACATTAATTGGCTGGTATTCAGCCCAGGGCACATAGAGTGGCACAAAACTAAGCTAAATTGCTAAATTAATTGTTTACACCAGCTTTTAGACTATGAAAGACAGTATCAAGAAAGAACATGGTATCAATAATATGACCAAAGAGAAATAAAATGGCATTTTCTTCTGTTTTCTCACAGGAAAGCTCATATTATCCATAAAATAATAGTGTCCTGCTAATTCATACTTATTGGTTAATCAAGAATTTTGAAAATGTTGGCACAATAACTTCAATTTATTCACAGAAGCACAATTAAATCAGTCCACAGCATGAAGGAAATTACCAGAAATAAATGTTTACCCTTCCCAAAATGTGTATTTTTGGTCTACAGCTCCATAGGACCCAAAGTTCTTTGATATAGTGAACTAACCAGAGCCCCTTGTAGTATTTCCCATGATGTTCAAGCTGATTTTCTGTGTTCATTCATCTCTCTGATGATTTATTTATTTATTTTTTTAAATGATGTGCATGCTGCCTCAGGGGAGGACAGCAGGTAGAGGCTTATTTTGTGTCCAACCTACCAGCCGTGCTTCATATCAGCCTGCCACAGAAACACACACACTGTTTGAAGCCACTGTTTTAAAGACTCGAGTTTTTCCTTTTTGTCCTGTTTGTTTGTTTGTTTTTAAGCAGACGTGACCACATTAGGAAAGGAGCGTAGAACTGGGGAGTATGAGCTGAACTTGAAAATAAGATGACTTCATAGAATGATTTCAGTACAACTGAATGATGGGCTGTATATGAAAATTGAAGTAGCTTCCAGGTATGAAAACTGAGGCCTACATGGAAGTGTGATAATCGTGCATTCTTTCTAAAAGCTAGCAGGCAGCTGAAAGTGTGTTCGGTATTATAGGACTCGATGGGAGAAAAAATTGTAATTTTCAACTTTGTTTTATTTTAATGCCATTTTAACATCTTATTTTTAATTCAGTTTTGTTTTTGCTTTTTGAAAATGTTTTGTTTTAATTAGTTTCAGTATTAATTTTAGTCTTTTAATTATTATACGGTAGTATGGATGGCATATATAAGATGGAAGATTTAGGAAAATCAGGACAGCAATTACAGTAAAATCGATCGTGGCTCAAGAGTTGGGAGTTCGCCTTGTAATCGGAAGGTTGCCGGTTCGAGCCCCGGCTTGGACAGTCTTGGTCGTTGTGTCCTTGGGCAAGACACTTACTGGTGGTGGTCAGAGGGCCCGGTGGCGCCAGTGTCCGGCAGCCTCGCCTCTGTCAGTGCGCCCCAGGGTGGCTGTGGCTACAATGTAGCTGCCATCACCAGTGTGTGAATGGGTGGATGACTGGATATTTAAAGCGCTTTGGGGTCCTTAGGGACTAGTAAAGCGCTATACAAATACAGGCCATTTACCATTTAAAAACACAACTTCCTGATAGCCGTTGACTCACAGTCTTGCAGTCTCAATAAACATGCCCATCATGGCCTCATCAGGCAAGTTGGAATACATTTTTTACCAAACTAAGAAATGCTACAACTAAGGACATTTTCTCTGTATTTTTATTTTAGTGCAGTTTTCCACGTTTACAAAATAATTCCAGTTGAGCAAATAAATAAATAACTAGAGAATTTAAGGTTTCATATATGATAAATACAAACATTAGTCTATGTTACACACATAAAGTGCATGTGATTATATTCAGTGTGGATTTGGGACACAGTGAGAACTAACTGGACCAATCAGGGGGCGGCACTGAGGTCAATCCCTCCCCTTTGTCCTGCTATGTCACTTCCTGGCTGGTTGCCATGGCACCAGAGGCAAGGTGTCCCCATTTCCTATCCCGCTGTGCGTGTGTGTGTGTGTGCGCAACAACAACATCAACAGCAGCACGGCTGTCTGGTTACATTAACAGAGGGTGTGTGTGTGTGTGTGTGTGTGTGTGTGTGTGTGTGTGTGTGTGTGTGTGTGTGTGTGTGTGTGTTCTTGTATAACTCATGTTGTGGGGACTCAACTTCTTCACATTGAGGACATTTTAATTTGAAGACCTGATTTTGGTTTCATTTTAAATTAGACCGATATATTGATGGCTCTTTTATCCTATTCTGTTCATCTCAGTGCAATGTCAGAGCTGCTACTTTGCATAAAAACACGCAAAAACAACCTCAGTGGTTTCTTTGCAAACAAATGTATAAAATATAATAGAGAAAAATAATGAAGACCAGAGCTGGAACTTGTGCAATAAAACTGTAGAGTAAAACAAAGAGTACTTTAAAGTTGTGGCCCCAGTGAATGAGCGTGAGAGAGTTTAATGTCCTCAGAAGTGTTGGAAACAGGAGCGAGTGTGTGTTTTGGGATTGGCTGGTCGGCTGCAGACACACTTTGATTTGATCCTGTGTGTCACCAGGCCGCTGCCCCCTCCTCTCCTCTGCGTTGTCAGATTAATTGCTGCTGTGTGTTGATGGATGCTGCAGCATGAGTTTGACACAGTTCCTGCTAATGAAATATTTATGTTTGTTTGCGAATGTGTGTCACAAGCTGTAAACAAAACACTGGCTTAGCCAACATGATGCCGCCGACTGGTTTATTCAAGCATCAGTTTTAGCTGATGCTTGAATAAACCACGTTCCTATTTTTTAGGAACGTGGTAGGGTAGAGAGTTATCATCATATAAGTTATCATCTGCCACTAGTAAGTTTGGTTTACTAGTGACAAATGTACCTGTGCATAAACTGTACAGATACATTTTAATAAATGCAACTACAAATCACTCAGAGACTGAGATTACCCATAATGCACCACTGAATGACACAGGAAATCATTCCTGTACAACTCCTCCATCTAAAGCACAGTACACACTGTAATAGCTTTACACCCTTTATATTTACACATCCTCTACAGAGAAAATAAGAGGGGCACCTCAGTTTCAACCATATATATTTAATTTATTTATAATTTGTATATATTTGAGCTGTTTTGTTGTTGTTGTTTGTTTACTCAGTTAATGTTCTCACTTTCTCTGTGACCACGTGCTTTCCTCAGGCATTAATAAAGGATTCTGATTTTCAAGTGGCCACTAAAGGAACTGCAGCGTCGTCACTTTAAAGTTTAGTTTTTCATGCTTGGTTTGTGACGGTTCCACATTTCTGCTGTTACAACATAATCAACCCAGGTGTTTCCACTTACTCAACTTCTTTAGAGACATTTAATTAAATTCTAAGCTAGGCTAACTAATGATTAACTGTATCTGCTAGCAGCAACTTCAACAGAGTAAATTCCTTTAAAAAAAAAAATTATATCCTTTACTTTTTCAGTATTTGTGTAGATGAACCTCCGACCAGCCTTCTGGAGGCACGTGTCATCGCTATTTATCCTGCGCCACAGCCCAGTGCATCATGGGATCTGAAGTTCTCTCCATTCTCCTCCTCTCCCTGGTTATAGCATCAGCGTGTGCTGAAATGAGCGGGACCACCCAAGGTAAAGATTAGCATAAAGGATGCAAATGGACATTTAATGATCCGCAGATGTTGTTTAAAGACAGCCCTGGTGCATGTGTGTGTTTCCTCCAGGTGGCGCTGTGCTGTGCCCTCTGCAGTGTGTATGTGAGACGCGACCGTGGTACACCCCACAGTCTGTGCATCACCAGGCCAGGACAGTCGACTGCAATGAACTCCATCTGCAGAGAGTACCAGCCAACATCTCTGCTGATACGCAGGTAACAGCCCTGCATGGACGGACCTCCATGCAGAGCCTAAAAATGAGCTTTTACAATACATTTCTTATTATGTATTATGTCTCTAGCTTGCCTTCAATTTAAAAGCCTGCTCATACAACAGTGTCATAAAAATGTAACAAAAAACAACTTTTAGGCTTAAGTGTGAAGCAGCTTGGTTCACTTATTGCTAAGAAATATTAATAACACACTCAGACTCCTTCTTGAGTCATGGGCTAAACAATGTGAGAAGTGGCTGTCAGTCACGGGATGCAAACCCAAAGCAAACGTTGCTCTATCCTTTTTGTGCTCTATTTGGGACCATCATTTACCCAAAATAAAGCATGAGACTTTGAGCAAGTCAGACCATAAACTCATCAGGAACATTTTTACAGTGGTAATAGAGCAGGGGAGCAATAGGCTCATTTCCCAGACTTCTATCAATTTTTCAATGGCAACCAGAGGAACACCACCCCCCACCCTCCTTGCTGGCTGTTAGCAGGTTTAATGCATTCATGCACTTGATTCACTTTTCTGGCCTACATACCTTTCAAATCCATCACTATATATAGTGTATTGTTGTGCTCTTTTGACCCTCAGGTGTGTCTGCAGGCACACAAGGATCAGACAACACCGAACTACTTACAAAGATGACAGAGATTTATTGTGAAATTTGATTGTTACATCTGCTCTAGTTCATGAACCCAAAGAACAAGGTAGCGTCTTTCTCAGTTCATGCCTGCAGAGAGCATCGCTTTGGGATTGAATCAAAAGGAGAGTATTTTCTGTTCTTGACTAATGAGACCCTGCATACATTAACATAAACTGGGGTTCTGACTCTGACCTGACTCTAATGAGCCAGTTGAAAGACTGACCAGTCATTATGTTGTTAATATATTCTGAATGTGATTTTTCATCATTCCTTTCAGGTGCTGCTGCTGCAGAGTAACAACATCTCCTCTATAACTACTGAACTGCAGAGTCTGACCAACCTGACAGAGCTCGACCTGTCTCAGAACCACTTCACACAGGTATGCGCTTCTCGATTCTCAATATTTATCCACAGTCTTGTTGAACAGCAGGATACAGATGTCAGTAACAGCTGGATGAAAGCTTTCAGCTGCTACATATTCACACGGGGTTCGGCGCAGTGGGTAGCTCTGCATGTTTGATTTGAGATCAAATCTTTACACCAGATGACGGATTTTGCTTACAACTTGTAATTGAAGTGAAAAAAATGTGGTTTACATTTGTCTCCATCCTGGTCCGACTTGATAATCCGCTCTAAGTCAGCTTCATACCGAAATACTGTCTCTTCTTGTCTGTTCAGGTGGGCTCCATGGGCCTGTCCTCTCTTGGCCGCCTGGTGACTCTGTACCTGGAGGAGAACCACATTGAGGAGCTGGAGGACTTCTGTCTGAGGAATCTCTCCAGTCTGGAAGAGCTCTACATCAACCATAACCACATCTCTTCCATCGGACCCAAAGCCTTTGCCGGCCTCACCAACTTGCTGCGGTACTCGCCACCACCACTTCTTCTATCAAACCTCATTCTGACTGTTAACTTATCCCAGAATCTTGCAGATGACCATCAGAACTGCATATGAGATGAATAGAAGCTTAAAAAGACCACCAGAGCCAGCTAAAGCCAGTACACCTTTCTCAGTGAGGACTCAGGAGGTAGAACGTGGGGGTTTCTCTGAGAACAGAATCATAGCAGACAGAATCTGAAGGCTGGATCTAGGAGTCATCCATCTCTGATGTTGACTGTCGAAGATCTGGGCCCAGCAAATGTGAAGTTGGTCGTTGTTCATGTCAAATTCACTATACCGGTAGAAGTAAGATAAATAAGATTAAAGGCAATTTAAAAAAACACCAAAGACCAATATAATCTGATCTTGAAACTTCCTAAAGGTTCACTAGGTAACTCTCAGGGACTACATCCACCCCAAAA
Source organism: Pundamilia nyererei (assembly GCF_000239375.1). Classification (NCBI taxonomy): domain Eukaryota; kingdom Metazoa; phylum Chordata; class Actinopteri; order Cichliformes; family Cichlidae; genus Pundamilia; species Pundamilia nyererei. The sequence continues at coordinate 614,261 of NW_005187674.1, read as the reverse complement.
CTTTCAAAAACCTGTCATGTTGCTACCATTCAGCTTCATCTGAATTAGTTCTCTATTCTCTGATGTTTCTCCTAGGCTCCACCTGAACTCCAACCATCTGGTGGCTATCGACAGTCGCTGGTTCGAGTCTCTGCCATCCCTGGAGATTCTGATGATTGGGGAAAACCCTATCCTGGGTCTTGAGGAGAAGAACTTCTTGCCTCTGTCTCGCCTCCACAGCCTGGTCCTGGCAGGAATGGGACTGGCCTCTGTTCCCTCTGCTGCTTTCTTGGGCCTTGACTACCTGGAGAGCCTCTCTTTCTACGACAACCGGCTCAGGTTCGTCAGCACAGGACCCCTAGTTTACTTTCTCTTAGCCTGTTAGACCTAGCTATAACCCTGTTATTAAGTAGACTTTCCTGTCTTAAATGCATAAAGGGCAAGAATAGAAGCAATGTGGTGACCAGAGAGCATTGAAAATGGCAACTTGTAGTTGTTGACAGATGAAATAGCCATTATCAAAGGAAAATGGTGATGTGATTGATACGAGTGGTAGTGAAGGATACTGTTGATGTAACAGGGTGGGGGGAAAGTTGTTTTAAAGGGTTCTCAGCAGTCAGAGCCTTGAATGTCCACTAATAACACACTTTTAGCTTCAAGGGGATGTACAATGATTAAATAAGGTCTCAGTTCCATAACCTTCTGCCACTGGAGCCATGGCTGAATTTCATTCTCATGGCAGGTCTATTCCTCGCGATGCTCTGAGCGTGCTCCCAAACCTGAAGTTCCTAGACCTGAACAGGAACCCGATTGGTCGAGTCCAGCAGGGAGATTTCCAGAACCTTGAGCACCTGGAGGAACTCAGGTTGGCTGGAAAACACAAAGTAGAGATCACGTTGTTCCAAGCTGTTGGATTTTTCTGGCTTTGTTTTTCACCTTAGGATGCTGCCACGGTTGCACGTTGTAGTAAATGCAGTGTTGTGTTTGGCTTCAGTCTGAACAACATGGAGGACCTGCTGATGGTGGAGCGAGCAGCTTTTCAAAACCTTCCAGAACTTGCCAAATTGGAGCTCTGCAACAACCCACGCCTCTCTTACATGGACCCACAGGCCTTCAGGTGAGTGTCTAACGGTCTCTGAGCCACCCCACACTGATGTTATGTTTTATTTTTACATATGTTATGTTTTTCATGAGTAAAAGTGATTTTTATTTTTTGATTTTGTACATTTGTAACTCCTTCAGCTGTTGTCTCCTCATCTTCTTCTTCACATTCTCCTAGTTCATCTCTTCTTTCTTTTCTATCTGTCCATATTCTTCGTTTCTTTTTCCTCATTCAATGTCTTTTGTTTTCGGTCTTCTGCCCTCAGTAACCTGCCCTCCCTCCGGACTCTCCTCCTCCATAACAACCAGCTCAGCCTCCTCTCTGGAGACCTCCTCTCCTCCCTCCATTCTCTTGAGGAGGTTTCTCTTCACTCGAACCCTCTTCGGTGTGACTGCCTCTCCTCCTGGGGGCCTCACCTTGGCAACCAATCACACCTCAAGCTGCTGGATTCCTCCATCACCATCTGCTCCTCCCCGCCTCACCTGATCGGTCAGGAGCTGCAGGAGGTGGTGGCGGTTGGATGGGGCGGAGGAGGTACCAACAGCTGCCTGCCTCACATAACTCCTCACTCCTTCCCCCCGACCATAAATGTCAGCGCAGGGCAGCCAATTACGCTGGAGTGCTGGGCAGACGCCGACCCCGCCCCTCAGTTCTATTGGGTGACGCCAAATGGTGACAAGGTGGGCAGAAACTTTTGTGTGTGTCCAAGTCCCAGAGAGAAACACAAGGCTTTGAGCATTTTCACGTCATTGATTTCAGTTAATCAGTTATCACAACAGACAGTGATTATTACACGTTACTTCCTCTTCGTGCTGGACGTGGTGAATAAACTCCCCAGTGTGTCGTTCCCTCTGCATCGCCACTGTTCTGTCTGTTCCACTGTATAATTAGCGATCAGCTAATAACAGAGCTACATTAATCAAGTGCAACATTAAATTGTACTAAATGACTCACTCCAGCAGACACAGCTTCAGCGTGAGAGCATGAGACACCCTGGAAATGGGTTTAAATCACCACAGCGACTCAATCTCCTGACATGTACATTTACAGCTTTGACATCTGTGCCCTGATGGGTTGTGGGAGTCACTTACTGTCATCGTCCTGGGTCATTTGACCCGTTTTGAGTTTTCTTGTATGTTGATGTCATTTTTGTATTATGGTTTATTTTGTTAGTCTTGAGTTTATTCTTTATTGCCTAGGTTGTCCTGTTTAGCTCCTTGGTTATTAGGTTCCCCTGAGTCTTTGTCCTCTGTGTCCCTCTCTGTGTGTCTGGGTTTGTGTGTCTTTGTGTCTTGTTTCCCTTGTCTTCCATTTCACGTTCCCCCCTCTATCCTGTTTATCCCACGTTTCCCCAGCCTGTCATGTCCCTCTTGTGCTCTCTTCATTCTCTTGGCTACTTGTTCCCCTCTCGCTCTCTGTGTTTTGCCCCCTTGACTGTTCCCGTGTTCCTCTACTCGTGTTTCATCCTGTCTCCCCGGTCCGTCATGTGTTCCATGTCCTATTGTCACAGTCTACGTCTGCTGTTGTGTGTACGTGTACCCCAGCTAAAATCTTTTCTTAACCCAAAACAAGTATCTTCACATGACATGAAGCAAAAATTTTGAGCAATGGCATCTGAAATAGAATTAAAGGTTTATTTATCCAAACAATTTATCATTAAGAAAAAAAAAGCTCTGGCATAAACTGAACGTACATTTAATAAAAACTGAACGTGCCCATTCCTTAACTACCTGATGTATACTGTATTTTACCTAAAAAAACGAATTAGTAAAATAAATTCATGTAATGAGTGAGAACTAAAAAAGTGCATGATCCTGTAAAGAGACACCAAAGAGTGACATTATGAATCTGCTCAGGTGAGCTCAGAGGCAGTGGCTTCACCAATCATATCAGAGGAGGGGCGTGGCCTGAGCAGGAGGAAGAAGAAGCATCGGATGTCAGATCCTGGTGCGCTGGTGATCGAACACGCAGAGCCATCAGACGCAGGTCAGTCTGAGCTGCAGGCTCAAATCCAGTTCAGTTTAAAGTGGATTTTTAATTTGGACCTTCAGTGGCATAAAAGCTGCTCTTCTCTTACAGGTGTGTACACCTGTGTGGCTTGGAACATCGAAGGAGCAGACACCAAGAGTGTCTCGGTGTTCGTAGACTCTCAGGGATATGCCGGCTCTTGGTCTGGTGGGGGGAATGACCCCAGCAGAGAAAGGACCTGGTTGGGGAACTCATCCAGTGGTGCAGGGTCTCTGGTGGTGCTCGCTAAGGTACGTTTTGTGCTTCATGTGCTATACGAACAGGTTTAGGTGTTATTAGAAATATGCTGTGAGCTCTTAATCTTTTTCTAGTTCTTGCACTAATTCATCTATATCTTCTGCATCTTCTCCTTCTTATTATTCTTGCCCTTTTCAAGTTCTTCCTCTTCTTCATGTTTGCCATCGAGTAGTTACTCCTCTTTTGTTTCTTGTTATTCTTGTTCTTCTTCTAGCTATTTGTTCTTAAAGTTCTTCTTCTAGTTTAATTATTTGTCTAGTTTTACATCAAACTTACTACTTTTTTTTTTCTACTTCTGCCAGTTTGTTACGTTATTCTTCTTCAGGTCTTCTTCTATAATTTCTTCTTTTTCTAGTTCTTCGGCTTCTACTTCATCTAGTTTTTCTTCTTTACTTCTTCTGGTTATATTTTATTCTTCTAGTGCCTCCTTCTATTCTTCTACTATTAAACTATCTAATGCTCCAGACAGTTTGTACTCCATGAATCTGGTGATTCACTGTTTCTTGTTTCATGTGCAGGTGGTTCACGCACAGTCTGTGGTGTTGGAGTGGAAGTTATATCCCAGCGGAGGAGCTTCAGCTGTGGGTTCAAACCATCATGACATCCCCGGCCCTCTTCCCCGGTGGACCAGTGCAACCGTGCACATTGACAACCCTCAGATCAGCTACACGGCCAAGGTGAACATATCACCCAATGACATTACTGCTGGAAGTCGTGAAGCCATCACAGGAGTTTGCATTTACAGATTATTTTGACTCAGCTTTAACTAAGTTTGACGCGTGGGAAACACGAATAATATAAACTTGCTATCAATCGCTCAACCTGTTCGGGCTCTGTCATCAACACCCTATCTTATCACACTCGGTTTACACCCAGCAGGAGGCACTCGATGGGCTAATTACATTTTCCTCTCTGCCTCCCCCTCCCTCTCCAGGTTCCAGTCGACGTGCAGGAGTACAACCTGACTCATCTCCTTCCTGCCACCGAGTACCACGTCTGCCTCACTGTCTCCTCCTCTCCTCCTCACCCCACCTCTCCTCCTTCCTCTCCTAGAACCTCCCCTACCCCTGTGTCTCCATCCTCCTCCTCCTCCTCCCTCCCCTCTGGTCCCGTCCACACCTCCTGTCTGAACATCACCACTAAAGAGGCGGGTTTCTCAGTGGAGCTGGTGGCGTCGCGGCGCAGCAGCGTGGCACTGGCGGCCGTCATGGGCTCCATGTTCGCTTTGTCAATCATGGCGCTGCTGGTGGTGTACATGGGCCGGCGCGTGCAGCAGCACAAGTCCTGCGGCCACTCACTGAAGAAGTACATGCAGCACGCCACATCCATCCCTCTGAATGAGCTTTACCCGCCGCTCATCACGCTGTGGGAGAGCGAGACCGAGAAGGACAAAGACGACAAGGAGGAGGAAGACAGGGAGGGAGGAGCGAGGGGTGAGGAGGCAGGGGGGAGTCAGATCGACACCACAAAGACGTACATGTGGTAGCTGAAGGAGGGTGGAGGGGGAGGTTTGACAGACACTCGGGGGGGCAAGAGGACCACAGAAGTGAAGCTGTATGGATGAAAAGGGTCATGTGACTCAGCGAGGAGCCTGACAGTCAAAGAGATGACGGCGAGGTCAGGTGTGTGAACTGATTAAAGCAGCAGGACACCCATCTCAGCTTTCTTAAGGGACTTTTTTTCATGCTTCAGTCCATCTATTCCAAACCAGCTCACTCCCGCTAATCACCTCCCATCATCAGCCGTCAATCTGATCGATTTCCTTTCTTCCAGGTCACCACTTGCATTCCAGGTAGACTCAGCTGTGTAGGTGCCTTTAAAGTCAGTTCATTTATGCAGTTTAAATTGAGTTTTTCTCAAATCATCAAGCGACAAAAGCCAAGTTATGAAAAACTGCAGTTCCTCTAGTGGCCACTTGAGGCCGGCTCCACCGGTGAGTCTGTCCCCATAGACTCCCATGTTAAAATGTCTACTTTTAGAGCAGAAATAAACATGTTTTCTGCCTGCCACAAAAAACAGTTTTGACCTGTATGGATAGTTTCCCCCTTCAATGGAACCATACAGAGGTTATTTTTTAAAAACTCCTTCATCTGGATGATTTTAAGGCCTTAAAATTAGGGTCATGACTGTTTTGTCAAGTGTCAGAAGCACAGAGCCTGGAGCCACTTGGTGTCTATTAATCTAAACTCTTTCAAAACCAAAGGAAAAAAATGTGGAGTCCAATTTTAATCACAAATTTATTTTATGTGGGATAAAAAAATTTCTGTCTGCATTTTTTCTCTCAAATCTGCTTTTTAAATAATGATAAAAGTCATCCAGTGACGTTGACATGTGTAATGACCACTAGAACCAGTCAGGAGCCCAGCAACAGTTAACTGCAGTGGTTCAGCCCAGAGGTAATTAAATAAAGAGTTGACTTTTCGATTAAAGGAACGATCTGAATACCAGAACTAAAATAATATGAAATACTATCGAGTGCACTTCAGGCCGGTCGAATGATTAAATTTTTATATTTTATCGAGTTTGAAGAATCTTAGTATTACGCTGTTTTTAATATCAGCCAGGACTCGGAGAGAGCGGGGAGAAAAAACTCCTTTAAACAGGATCTGACAGGATTAGGGACGCACAGTTCGACTGGCTGTGCGTGCTGGGATCTGTGCGAGGATGAAAGTGGACGTCTGGTTTGTGTTTCGTGGCTGAAGCATGAAAAGAGGATGAAAGTTTCAGTTTTGGGGGGTTTTCTTTTCTCAAAGCATCCTTCTTCTTCTGTCAAACCGGAGCAGCTGAACAGTCTGTGGGACAGATTTAACACAGACACATTAACAGGAAGTCGCTGGATTTGTTTCTCCTCAGATCGGCTTCTCAAACGGTGGGTCGGGGTCCTGTTGTTGGGCCGGCAGCTGGTTCAAACTGGGCATTTCTTCAGAGGAGAGCCCAGTGAGTCCGGATAGTTTCACCTCTGCCCCCTCCCTTCTTTCTCTGCCTGTCTCGTCTCTGTCAAGCACACTGACAGTAGCTCTACTGTTAAAAAAACGGATTATTGTAATTTAGTTCATCTGATGAACACAAATGCAGCACTAACACTCAGCACAGTGTGCAAGATCTCACTTTAAATATCTTCAGAGACGGTTAAAGGTCCCGTATTCAGGTTCACACGTCAGCCTGACGAAAACGAGCTCGCAGGCGTTTTAGAGTCTGGTGCTGAACTTCACACAAACCTCTTTCACAGCAATGAAACAGATTTAGGGTTTTGTTAAAATGATCTCATTTGTAGCTTTCCGAGTGTGACAGCGATGCTCAGAAGTTCATCAGGGAGAAGAAAACGCTTTTAGAGACGCACTGATATATCCGTCTGTTATCGGCTCAGTTGACTGATGCTGGCAGATGAGATTTCTCAAAGACCAAAAACCTGTTGAGTCAGCTTATTTTAAACATTTCCTCAGAACTTCCCAACAGCAGCGTCCATGAAAGCTGTCAGAGCGTCAGTCACTGAACTCAGACACCTCACACCCTGTTTCATGTTCTGTTTTGGTTTCATGCTAAAAAAAGGTACAGGACATAACTCTGTTGATGCTGGCTGCGTCTGCTGGTGTTGTGACCTCAGTGGGTGGCGATCTATCAGTGTTTGAATTAACAGCGGGTAGTTAATGAACAGATTCTCTCGAATTCACTCCAAAAACACCTGAAAAGTCCATCCATCCATCCATCCATCTTCATCCGCTTTGTCCGGGGCCGGGTCGCGGGGGCAGCAGCCTAAGCTGGAGAGATTATATCTCTCGGCTGGCCTGGGAACGCCTTGGTATTCCCCCGGACAAGCTGGAGGAGGTGGCTGGGGAGAGGGAGGTCACCTGAAAAGTCATAAATTTTTAAAAACTTATTGAATAAACTAAATGAATAAAACCAAAAACAGGACCACAGGTCACAGCCAGAGATAAAGATGATAGGAAAACAACATTTGGAAGATAAATACGCCAGCAAACCGAGTGCTGTGAACAACCTGCAATAGGTTTTCATACTAGAAATGACCCGACCTTAGATGACCTCTGACCGTGGTCCTGTGGAGGTTTTTGTACTCACTATTGTGGTTTGGACGAACAAACAAAGCTTCAGACATGCCTTCGTGTGCTGTTTGCTCACCGCTCACAGCTTCACGTCGTGCAGCAGGTGAGAAATGGTTTGATTTGGGGCGGCTGGGGCTCAGGAGGTAGAGCGGGTCAGCTGCTAACTGGAAGGCTGGAGGTCCTTGAAGTATCCTTGGGCACAACAGTCGCCCTCAATACATCCATCAGAGTGTGAGTGTGTAACTGTTAGGTTATAGGCCTCTGGTGTGATTGAGGATAGTAGTAAGAAAGCACCATGAGCAATCAAATAGAGTATAAAATTCCAATCACCGGCTTTCCCGCCTCCTTTTAATTGAGTTCAGAGGCTTTTTTTAAATGAATAAAACGAGTAAGTCAAGAGGAGGCTCACCTCCACACTCAACCTCTAAGATTACTCTAACAAAAGTAATCTACTTTAGTTACAGTATCTAAACTTGTTTCAGTGCATCTGCTTGTCTGCTATTTCTGTATTCAATGTTCAGCTAAAGGCACTCCCACTGAGTGTGGATCCTGAACCTGTGAGAGGAATTGTAACAGCAAAGATGGTGGAAGAAGTTTAAGTTATCTACTTTTCTAAAACCTTGTTTCCGTGTAAAGTCAGCCAACCTTTAAGTGTTATTCATCAGATTTTACTGGTGATTCTTTACATGCAGCTTTTATGCCACGGTGACCGTTAAAGATTGCGTTTCTTTAGATAATACTTCAGGAAAACTGCCCCAAAAGATGCCCGAGGTGTTTCTGGGTGGATGCTGAGTGGCAACATACTGCGTCTCAAACAGCTTCTTACATACTTCTAGTGCGATCTTGTCTGATATTGTTTATATAAATATAAACAATATTTATGTTTTCCAGCTGTACTTTTAGAACTTGATGTCCATCCTCTTTCAGGTCAGCTTCAAACCAAACACAAGACTCCACTTCCTGTCTGAATACAGGACCTTTAATCCTCCTGAAACCCGTCGCCGGACACACTCGTCTTCATCAGCAGCATGAATGCATAACCTTTATATATTTGTCTGCATCGGGAGCAGCGCTCTGCGCACGAACATTAACGGTGACCGTGTTCTGCTGCTGTTTGTTCGCTAATGCAGAGCTGTAATCTCTTTTCTATCATGTGATGTCCTCTGGGTTTGTGGGTGACGCCGCACCGGGAGGCGGGTACTGCTGCATGCCTTTGCACTCGTGTTTAGGACTGTTTGTATAAAACCATGTCCGTGTGACAGCCTGCAAACTGCTGGAGGAGCGAGGATCCAGCGTTACGCTCCGACTCTGACCACAAACACTCTGCTTTCACCAAAAGTGACTGAAATGCAGACTTTGTGCTTAAATTCAAGAGCTTTCAGAACAAGATTACGTTCATTGTTTAGGAATTACAACCATTTTTTACACCATCCTCCAGAGGATCAAAAGTAATTTGACAAAGTAGCAATTTTTAATATAAGAATTCTTTTTCATATTTGAAAAATTAGGAAGTCTAGGAATAATGCTGTGTTTCCTTCCTTTGTTCCGTTCGTGAAGCCTTTGAATTAAAGCTGAAAGTTGCTCTTCAGTCACGTCCACTGTGGTGACGTCCAGAAACAGGAGAGGCAGATCTTGGGATTTTCTTCTCATAACTACAGGAGAGATTGTTTTGGGGGGTTTTAAGTCTCTGATCTCATAACTGTGAAGCAATAATGTAAAACTATCCAGAGGTAATTATGAGATCTTCTAATTCTAACATACAGAGCTTAATATTTAGTTTCAGTCATCTAGTTTGAGTAGCCGGACAAATAAATCAGGAGGCAGAAAATTGATCAATCGTTTTGATCGGCCAGTTTTTCTTTCATTTTTCTTTCATTTTTTCCCAACCTCGACGTTTCTTGTAAGAGTCAAAGTAGGATTAATATTTTTTAAGCGGTAACGAGAATTACAGAATTTCTTCAATCTGTCTCCAAGTTTGGTTTTCTTTGGTGAATGCAGAGTTTGCCTTCACTCAGATGTGAACACGATGGCTGTTTGTGCCATAAAAAATGAATTTAATAAATCCATAATCCCAAATAAACTTTGTAATAACTGATGGACCAAGACCAGACCTCAAAATTCAAGAAAGTTGAGCTGCTGTGATGGCCGTCATGTCACATGACCAGTGGATCACAGTTTGATTGGTTTGATTTCAGACAGAGCTGATTCCCTGATGTTCCCGATCTTTAAGATGACTTATGATGCTCAGATTTTGGGGTTTGATCTTCTCGAATACTCGAACAAATGTGATTTAAATTTGTAAACTTTTATTGAGAGTCAAAAAATCAATTCTCTCACTTTTACACCTGAAACAGCAGTGGGACAGGTTCACCTCGTGTGTTGATCCTCCTACAGATCCTCAGTTTGCAGGTTTTGTTGTTCAGACTTTCAGCCAAATATTCCCTCAGCTGTCTGTCAACCAAAACACTTCAGGAACAAACACCCAAAGGATGCTCTGGGCATTTCAAAGAGTATGAACTGTATATACAAACATCACATGCTGTTTTAAAGGTGTCTCTCTGGTTCTGCACTGTGATGATGTTCTGCTTTAAACTGAAGCCAGACTGAGATAAACTCTAAATTAAAATCTAAGATTTTAACCACAAACTCAACATTTCTGCACATTCTTGGTTTCAGATTTGTCTCCAACATGCAAAGTGATCGCTGAACATTTTTCTCTTTGACCTTCAAGCTTTTTTTCTTGGAAACTGCAAAATGCAAACCTCACTCAGTGAACCTCACTCTGAGTCTCTCAGACACAAATGTAATTTACTGCTGTTTTTTTTAACAATCTTTAAAACAGACGATTAAATCACCAAAATACCAACTGAAGCAAAAACGGCAGCCCAACACTGTGCACCACCGCCAAGGCTAAACATGCCCTCCTTTATCCATGATTTGAACCTCTGGATCCAGAAGGACATCTGGCTCTGGCTCTGGTTACTTTGTGAAATTTCCTTGAGAGCATCAAGCTGTTACCTCCCAAATTCTCCTTTGATGGATGATGTGAAATGTGCAGTTTTGTCCATTGTCCCAGTGGTAAAGAACGCCGAAAATTCCTGGCTCCGGATCTGGATCAACTCCAAAAGTTATCCAAAAGCTGAACTGTCAGTAAAGTTTAAATGCAGATCCATTGATTGTTTTTTTAAGCAATCCAACAAACAAACAGACAAACCAGGCCAACTGTGTAACCTCCTTGATGTTTGAAACAGCAGAAACAAGAAGCAGCTCACAATAACCTTCTGTTCATATTTACAAAACCAAAATGTTTGTTTGTTTGTTTTGATTTTTGCATGCAGCTCAGGTCGCTCACCGCGAAGAAACAGGAGCTTGCTCCATTTGACGTCCCTGTTATGTTTTCCCATCAGAAGTAGGAATGTCAAAGATGTGTGTTTTCTTCATGAGCTAATCTCAGCTTCCTGACAAATGTTTTTCTATTTCTGTCAAACAACTCCTGGACTTTACTCTGTGATGGATTGGTCACCTGTCCAGGTGTACCCCACCTTCTGACCAGTGACAGCTGGGAAGGGCTCAACCCCCCTGTGACCCTGGATTAGATACATGGTTAAGTAAATGGATGGATTTGATGGGTCTTTCTACTTTTTTGTCTAAGCCCAGTTTAATGAAAATAAAATACACCTCGTGGCTGTTGCAGTTATTTTTTTAAATTCAGATAGTTAGTTAGTTATCTCCTAGTTTAACATCTCCTGGTCTCTGAATGCTTTCCTTTGTTAAACATGCGCATAAAATAAAGCCCAATAACTGTGGACGTGTGGCTCCTGCTGGCTTTTGAAAATCAAAGAATCCGAATATGTTTTGGTTTTGTAAACGTGAACAGAAATCTGAACCTTCACACCTCATAGAGTTGTTGGGGGCGCCCTCTGGTGTCCATCACAGCAAACAACAAGCAGAACCAGCGACTTGTCACACAGCTGTTCTCATTAACCTCCACACTTATATCCAGGGTATTTTGTATAAAGTGCATCACTCTATATTTCAAGAATTGCTTATATTATTATTGTTATTGTTATTATTATTATTTACTCAACACTGAGCACCAACTGTAACTAAAGATATGTGTGTGAGAGTGTGTGTGGGAGGGGAAATTATATAAATACACTTTGTCACCTCACAGCCTGCTGCCTCTTTATTGTTTATACACTTCATGATAACATTTAAGCATCTGTTTGATGAATGATCCTGGTTATGATACATACATAAACAGGAAGTGGTGTTAATTCTGCACAATTAAACAACTGAAGAAGAAGGATTCAAAGACCTCACATGTATTGTCATAGATTTTACATAGATTTTAAACATTTCCATTTGTCAAGTGTAAAATATTGATAGATGGAAATATTGACACCCAGAATGGCTAACCGAAGGCCGGACAGTCCTGATC
>NW_005187674.1:593323-600792 GCF_000239375.1 Pundamilia nyererei | reverse complement strand
GTGACTCCCAAGCTAGGCGAGTGGCTCCAGCAGATCCCGGGAACAACATCGGAGATCTCTGTCCTAAGATACTGCGCATATATATATATGTGTGTGTGTGTGTGTGTGTGTGTGTGTGTGTGTGTGTGTGTGTGTGTGTGTGTGTGTGTGTATATAACTTTTGAAATCATGAGCCAGCACCCCTCCTGGCCTTGAAAACAGCACAGGATAAATCCACTCAGTATCCACTAAAATAACCTGTGAGTTTTCACTCCTGACGTTTCTTTTGTTGTGTGAAATTTGTTTTGTTATTGCATATGTCTGTTTGGTTGCTTCCTGTCACTCTCAGCTCTTTGAGATAATGTCATCCTGAACTTGTTCTTAACTGGGTCACAGTCACAGCGGCAGCGCTGTTTCTCCTGACTGTAATAAGCACGTCGGCCACACGGTGGCGCCATCAGGGCTGCACATAAAGCTCTTTTTTAAATAAACAAAACAAAGCGATCAGGAGTAACTTCTGGTTCGTTTTGGTTTGTGAAGCTTCTCCCTCGGGATGCCGAGCTGAACGCAGCGGTCTATTTGTTCTCCATCACTAACTGATTCCTCTCCTCTGGTTGCTAGGCAACACCTACATGACCTGTTGTCGAACATCATTGTTCGGCTGTTTTCTTGCTTTTGTCTCAACCAGCAGTTGTTGCCGTGAATTATGTTGCTGTGTAAAGACAGATGGCCAGACTTTTATATATAGAGAGATAGCTCTCTCTCTCTCTCTCTCTCTCTCTCTCTCTCTCTCTCTCTCTCTCTCTCTATATATATATATATATATATATATATATATATGTATACACACTATTTTTCTTCATTGGTTTAATCGTGGAGAATTAACACTACTTCCTGTATTTTTTAGTCAGTCTGTTTTACTGCCTGACAGGAAGAAATCTGTGTTCTACTATTTTCAATAGGGTTAAGTTACGACAGCCAATGACGGCCTTTGAAAACAAAAATGCTGTAAAAGAAACAATCTAGGCAAACAACTCAGAAGGGTCGAAATTAAAGATTAAACTCATGAAATAAAAATGAGAAAAGCTGTATTTTATTGGATCAAGAACCAACTCACTTTACTTTTTTCATAAATGTACCAGTTTTCAGCAGTTTTCTTTTCTAAAGCTTAACTTCGTGCTCACATTCAAATTACATATGTCTTATCTAAACCTGGTAAAAGTCACATCAGTTCATATCTCATTTAATTCTGTTCTCTGAGGGAAAATATGCCTTTTTAAAGTACAAGGTATATGTATTAGTAAATATCTCTGCAACAGAATGGTGACCTCTACAGATGTACCCCACCTATCCCCCCAAAACACTGGGATGGGCTCAGTGGATGGATGGTTAGATGAATAGGGTTTTCCTTGGTTCAGATATCAAATTGAAACATTTTAAGTCAGAGCCTGCCAGGCAGTTCATTGGGTTATCTCTGTGGAGTTTTAGATTATGATGTTATGCAATGTGAACTTGTATTCCTATTTATCTGAAGACACTTCATATTTCTGCAATTGCATTTAGAGTAAAAATCAGGTGTCCATATAGAGAGAAGTTCAGAGAGAAAGTTCCTAATAATAAACTGCAGATCTGCAGGGCCCATCTTCTGTGTGAGAGCTTATGTAGCTCAGAAAGTCTCCAGCTAGCAAACTGACCTGAAATATTTGGTCGTGAATCCCATCCTAACCCTTTCAAAATTACACCTACACAGTTTTGTTCTGAGAAAAGTTCTCATATCACACAGCAAGAAAATGTCACATTTAGATGCAGAGAGTTCAGATTAAAGAGACACTGAGAAAAAAGGCAACTTATAACTGCAGGATGTTTTTTCTGCATTTACACATACTAAATAATAACACTGATTACATACTTTTTGCATACTTAACTGAAATGAATAAATTGTATTACGTAATGTAATTGTCACTTATAATATGTATGTAACTTTGTAATTTCAAAATGTTGTCACCTCTTGGCCAGGACTCCCTTGAAAAAGAGGTTTTTAATCTCAATGGGACTTTTCCTGGTTAAATAAAGGTTAATAATAATATTACAATAAATTGCAAAAAGTAATATGTAAAAGCAATTCTATATTTAATGTAATTTATTTTTTTAATTAAGCTCATTATTTTGTGTATGTATTTGTCATGTCAAATGTATTATTAATAATAACTATATATTTCTGCTATTAATATTAGTAGTAGTAGTTGTAGTAGTAGTATACAAACAAAAGATTTTTTCTAATAAATAAAATATTTATTATAAAGTTTGGATTTTAAAATAAACACGGAATAAAAACAAAGGTCTGGTTGACGTCCTGCCGTAAACGTGCCGTGGCAGCCGTCCCGGACGTGACGTCATGTTGTGTTGATGTTGTGACCGGACGCGCTGTGGACGGAAGAGGGAGACGCGTTTTGTTTTTATTCAACTAAACCGTTGAAAAGGAGCAGAAACGTCGCTTTTGTGTCCATTTCGGGTCGATAAGAGCCTTAGCTCGGTGATTGGTGCCAAACGGCCGGGACGGAGGGCGAGTAGACCGTCTTATTTGATCTAGAAAGGGAGGACTTGTCACCCTCTGACCCCCTCCCTGCTTCCTCCACACTCTCCACCATGACTATTCTCCCGAAGAAGAAGCCTAGCTCCGGGGTCGGCGTCTCGGACCACGCAGATGACAGCGATCGTCGGACCGGCTCCGACCCTCACCAACATCCTCACCCGCACTCAGGGCGAACTGGAACCCGACCGAGGGCTTCCCCTCCGCCTTGGTCCTACCAGCCCGCTCCACCCTCCGCCAGGGACGACAGGCGGAGCATTGAGGCGAGCTCCCGGCCGCAGCAGGCCTCTCCGCCGCCCGTCGGCTCCGTGTCCCCTGTGGGGCCGGGCGATGGTCGGGACAACAGCGGTGGAATGGTTGCCGGGTCCCGCGGAGAGCTCGTCGTGTCGTCCGGCGTCGTCGGATGCGGCGGAGGCATCGGCAGCTGCTGCTCCGGGCCCGGGCTGAGCAAGAGGCGGAGGCAGGCAGGCACCTGCTCCGGTGGGGTGGTGGGGGCGCTGGCCGGCGGAGGCCAGCCCGGGGTGACCGGACCGGGAGGTGTAGGGTCCAGCCAGGACACGGAGGAAGGAGCCGGAAACAACAGCGAGGACGAGTACGAGAACGCCGCCCGGCTTCAGTCCATGGACCCGGCTACTGTGGAGCAGGTAGGACGCTAACGCTAGCTAACATTAGCAACAAGGCTAACGGAGCTGCTAGTGCTCCTGCACAGGTGATTTCCGGCACTTTTACCAGAACTCAGGTACTTAAAGACCGAAAACAAAACGTATAAAATCAGCACAGGCCACTAGGAAGCAGAAAATAAGGATTTAAGTTAACTTTAAGAGGGAAGAAATTGCTGTTATTGTTCGGTTTTACGCTTAAGCCCAATGAGTCGTTTCCCTCCAGAGGCAGGCTGTGGGGACAATTGGTGGTGGTGGTGGAGGGGGGGCGTTCATTAAGTAACCTGCTAATCATGTCTGCTCACCTGAGGTCTTAAGAGAAACCCGTTTGGGGCAACCATAGCAACAGCACGGACGTTTGATCACCTGGCAGTTAAACATTTACCCCAAAACTAACCACAAACACACTCTAGGCACACATTTAAACACTGTTAAAGAGAGCTGCATTTGTCTCCACGGCCCATTCAGGTGAGGCTAAAATAAACAGCCAGATGTTCCCAGATTGGAAGGATAATAACTGCTACATACACGTTTTTGAATCGTAATATTACGCATATGAAATATAAACTAAGAATTAAAATATTTTCATGCCACTATTTCCAGGACGCATTTTTGTCAGCTCTCTGTTGAATATAATAACACCAAACGCTTATTTTACCTATTGATTAATTTCAATTAAATTTTTTTCTTTGTTCAGAAGTCGCCCATGTTCAGGGTTTGTTTTTTCTTGGAGAATGTGATGAAGCACAAAGGCAAAGCATTTGTTCCAATGAGGTTTTGTACAACTCTTTACTTGACTGCATGCTAGAAATTCTAAACACGTTTGTTGGACACCTGTACTATGAAACAAGTTCAGGGTACGGATATCCTCTCTGTATGTTCTGTAACCTTAACATGGATATTATCAATATACAAAAAAAACAACAAAAAGTCAGAAACACAGGCAGGTCTGCAGACAGCTGAACACCTGATTTTTACAAAGAATAGAAAACTGAACAATATGGTTAAACGGATAATACAGACTGAGAGTAACACAGCTGCTGCAGACAAAGCAGCAGATTGTTAGTATGAATGTGTGCGCACTTTGGCGTTTTTGTCAATAAGACTGGAAAAGACCTGCTATGGTAATAAAGTTAAAGTCTGTTTGAAGCCAGAGAAGAAAGCCGACTGTGTAACTAAACAGACTTCTCACAGCTCTGTCATTAAGACACGAGCGAATTTGACTGATTAGAATTTTTGTTCAGTTAAATCATTGTTTATATGTGTGTAAGAAAGTGTTATTCTTTCAGCTGCTGGTGGTGTTCAACAGTCTGAGAGTGAGTAAAGAATAAATGTAAAAATCCTGAGGTGGTTCATCCACTGACTCGGTCTCCATGTAGACTTGATAAAAGGTCTACAAGTACAAATAGGTTCTTTGTTTTAGGATTATACTTACACTCATAGAACAGTTAATTCAAAAAAAAAAAATCTGTAGTCAACCAGAGGCAAAAATCAAGGAATTATGTTGTGTCTTAAGAATCTGTATTTATTCCTGATGCTCATCAGGAAAACAAAGACTTTAAACACTCTTTCTGCAGTGCAGTGAGGTCAGCAGGATCTTCCAGGAATGGTGACGCTGTTTCCTGGAGAACTGATTCGTCACTAGGCGGTGATTTCATACCTCTTGCTCTCTTATCGTGAACATGGAGCAGGTTAGGTCTGCAGCCTAGTTGCCATGGCAATGGTAAACCTAAGCTTAAGATGTTAACTGCCTTTTTAACACTGAAAAGTCGGGATTAAACCAGAAGTTTTACTTTACTCAGTGTCGGGGATCCACAGAATGACAAACTGAGCCTGAACCGAAGCACTCTGCAGGGAGGCTTTTAATTTGAATCTCAAGCAGAATAGATGTTTGATATTTATGGATCAATAATGCGACTATATCAAGCAGAAATGAACTTTGAAGTGCTACTCAGTTTGATGTTGGAGGTGTTTCTGATTCAGTAAAAAGGACTAGATGTTACAGTCCCTGGTAATGCATTGCTTTAAATGGAGAAAATCTAAGTTATATCCGGTCTTTAGTATTTTCTGGTGCAGGTTAAATAATTTTTTCTTTTGCTTTGATTTTGTATATGAAACTGTTGTTTTTTCCTTGTATTTTAAGTCGAGTTCACCTCTTTACAGCAGTTTGTTTTTTGCCCCTCATTAAATCCTCAAACTCGCTTCGTAGTTCAGATTGAGCCAGATAAAAAAATCTATTTGGAGGGAGTGATAAGGAACAGCCTATTATAAAATCATCCACATCTGATGGAAGTTCTCTATTTTGTTTGCTTGTTAGTTGTTTATGTGTTTGTTTTGGTGCAATAACTTTGTATATTTAAGGAAACCTTGCAAAATGTTACCTTCAAGATATGATAACAAGTTAGTGACCTTCCAAGTACAGGGCACAAGTCAATTCACCTCATTTTGTTAGCGTTTTGTAGTCATTATACTTCATAACAGGAAATGCTGAAAAACACTTTAAAGTTTCATTTTTTAAAAACTGCAGCCAAATCAGTTTTGTTTCACAGTCTGCAGACAGAATGTCCTTTCATTTAGAAATGTAGATTGATTTTTCTGTAACCAGCTCTGAGCGTCAGCATCATGGGAAATGTCATAGTTTCAGTAGAAAAACGGCACCAATTTCAAGTCAGTTTTTCACCAGAGAAAAACCTCAAGGGTCATATATCACAGTGGGACATGGATGGCTGCTTATAACAAATCATAGCACATGAAAGGCCTCTCTGTAACCTACATTTGCCAAACTCATTTTCCTAATATAGAAAAGTTACTGTACCAAAGAATTTGCTGATCACGAGGATGTCAGGTTGAATTAGGGATGGGAGTCGGTAACCAGTTGCGTAGAGAACCAGTTCCCAGTAGTCCAGTTCCTTGGGGCTGTTAGTCTGCTTGTCTGTCGATCACACTTATCGGTTCGTGCACTTGTGCTACGATCAGTTTGTGTGTCGGAGGAGGAAAATAGTGGTGCAGGATATGGTCATTAGTTTTATTTTTACTTCACAAAGAGAGAGTGCAGTGGTAAAGTGTAAACTGCAATGCTAACTAGCCAAGAACCCAGAGTGACTTAAAGCTGAGTGAACACTGACCCCAGCCCAGCAGACACACCCTGAACTTCAACAGGTAACAAACTGATGAGCAGTTTGCAGGTTCCGTTTGTACCTGTTCATGTCTCTACAGTAGATTCACCGTGGCGATCGCTTTAAAGTCTGTTTGTGCTGGTTTTCATCTTTGCTGTTGGCTTTGTTTTCTGCTATAAGAGGCTTTGTCTAATACTAAGAGACAGATTATACGTGTGTCCTCAATAGGATTTGTGTTGGTGTGTAGGTCTGCAGTTTCAACTGTTAAATGAGAAATTACCTCAGGCGGTGTGTTTTAGGTCATTTTACACAGCGACGTGAAAGTAATGTAAGAACTATATAATGAATTACTTTCTTCTGGGAGTAATTAAGTAATGTACTGCATTTTTACATGTTTAAGAAAAGTGTCCTGTGTAATGTGAGTAATAATTACTTTTTGAGTGATGAGCCCGGCTCTGATCATAACAAAGAGGGGAATTGCGTCCACACAGCATGCAAGTAATTTGTATGAATGTAATGTCTTTGATGTGCTGCTTGGTGATGGTGGTGACTCAAAGAGGAGCCAGTGAGAATCGACAAGTCATATCGATAATGATAAATAGAACAAATAATACTTTACAAAAAGTTAAAAAATAGCCCAGACGAAAGAAGCTCGATCGAAGGAAACATGTAAACAAAACCGGGCAGTTCAGCAAGTAAAAAAATCTAAATAAAGTACATTAAAGTGCTGCAATGAAACACAGCAATAAAGTGGCGCTAGGGCTGTGCAATATGACCAAAATCTCATATCCCGATATAAGACATTTATCGTCCGATAACGATATAAATCCCAAAAATTGAACATTTTCTGTAAATTCTGTGAATCTCGGGCAGCTCGACTTGCGTGAAGTGTTTGCAGCTGCGGGTCATGTAGCTGGAGTCGAGTGTTTTAACCGATGCATGAAACTATATGTTGTGTTCTGTAATGTTTATATCATATTGCACCACTAGAGGGTGGTGTTGCAAAATAAGAGTAAAGCGGAGCCGGAAGAAGTTTAGAAGAGAGAGATAGAATACAGTTAGATGGCTAGCTGATAACTGATGTGTGTCACTGCTATCCCTTGGATGTTAGTCTGTGCTGAATTC
>NW_005187674.1:578075-592455 GCF_000239375.1 Pundamilia nyererei | reverse complement strand
TGATTCAGTTTATTTTGAAAAGTCTCAACAGGATCTTGAGCTTTATTGTGAAAGGTTTATGTGGAAAATAAACAAGCGGACACGCCGTGGTTTTACCGTCGTTGTTGCTAAAGACAACACATAAAAACAGGCGCTTGTCCGTCCATAGTGTGGTTATATTAAATATAAGAGAAAGAGAGAACTTTAAGAAATTAATATAGCCACTACAGTGACCATCAAAACGTTTATTTTGCGTAAAATGAAACATAGACGTTTTTATATATATCGTTATATGGAACAGCCCTAAGTGGCCCTGTAGAGGCCAAAGCATAATAAAACAGAATTGTGCAATTTCTTTAATTCCTTGTGTCTCTTTCACATAACGTCTCTGGTTTGTTGTTGTTCTTCAGACGTGTTGTTGTATTAAAGTGAAAGCTGAGGCCGATGCCACGCCGCGGTCATGCTTTTTACATTCGTTCTGCTCCCAGCCTGCAGCTTTATTCTCAGAAATCGGAGCATTTTCTTTGCCTGAAGTGGTCCGACCGGCTGGCACAGCAGCGATCGAGCACTGACAGAACGAATCCGTTCAGAACTCGTCTTGTGACATTTGTGTCCTGCTGTTAAACCCAGCCAGTTTTCAGTCCTGTTCACGAAGCCGTCGCTGACTCGCACTTTCGGTATCGGTGCTTTTTATAACCTGTTTGTGTTATGACAGATGTCCAGTGTTAAACATGTTATTGTTTTTTTTAGCCTTTCTTCATCTGACTTTAGTTCATGGTTTCACTTTTTGTTTGACTAATGAGCCAAGTGTGACTTTTTATTTAAAGAGGAGCCATTATGCTAATTTCCAGCTGTGTGTTTTTTATTCTTGGACTCTACTCTAGGGCCTGTGAGGGATGATTACACACACAGGTTGAGGCGAACAAACTTTCTTAGCTCGGTTGACACAGATTTGTCTGTTTTCCTGCTTTTTTTGGACCTGTATTTAAGTTTGAGTTAATTAAACCCTGTTTAAATTAAAATTAGGATTATAAATTATATAAATGATCACAGTCATAGCGGAAGTCCAAAACATCTCTACATTTTAGAGTAGCTTTGCATGACTCACAGTTCAAAATAAGGCTTACCGGTATGTGATTTATCCTGGTCTTCGGTGCAGCTCCTCAGCTCATCAACAAATACAGAATATAATGAACCTGTGAGACATTTTAGACACATAAACAATAAAAATGATAAATATGGTAAAACTGGGGTTAAAAGCAGAGTTATGTTTGTGATTGTAAGTTTTATTTCTGTACTTTTAGACTGATCCTCAGAGGGGGAAATATCAGGGTATGTCGTGATTACAGAAGTGTAAAAGTGCACATCATAAGGAAATAAACTCTTTTTAGTTTTGATTATTTGCTTCTTCTTCTTCTTCTTCTTCTTCTAATAAAAAGCATCCTGTTCAGCAGTGTCTCAAAGAGGAATAAGTAGGTATTTAGGGCTCCTGAGATCACCTGAACATCCGCAGTGTTAGAAACCAGTGTGTCTGCTCCACTGTTATTGATCAGCATTAGATAACTGATGATCAGGATGGGAGGAGCTGCTTTTCCCTGCAGAAGATCTCATTCATTTGTTATGTCCAGCCACTAACCCTGGAGGACTTGAGCACCATTTTCCTGCTTTAGCAACCAAACGGTGAATTTAATTATTCTAGAAAATAACACAGCAATGAATCAATAATGGAACTGAGCAAACTGTCCTCTAGGTCCTCACATATAATGCTGCTCAGGTCCAGTTCACTGACTCTGTCTGTGTGTGTGTCTGTGTGTGTGTGTTCAGCAGGAGCACTGGTTTGAAAAAGCTCTGAGGGAGAAGAAAGGATTTGTGATCAAGAAGATGAAGGAGGATGGCGCGTGTCTGTTCAGAGCTGTCGGTGAGTAATTAACACACACACACACACACACACACACACACACACACACACACACACAGCTGGTTCCCTGCACTTCCTCTGGCTGACAGCAGATGGCAGTGTTGCAGTAGGTTTGCCCTGATGTGTTTACATTTTACATATAACACTATTTTCAGCTACGAAGCTGAAAAAGGTCTTTGCTGTGTGTTAATTCTCTTGTTTAAGCTAAATTAATTTCATATATTATGTTTTTTTATTTTACATTTTTACATTTTTTAAAAAGATTTCACCTCGATTAAAATGATTTAGCAGTGTGAGAAACAATCAGGACATAAGAAGCAGTCATTGGTGATTAGGTGCAGTAATCATAGAGTGATCTGATAAATCAGGTAATTTCCCACAATCGTGTCACTTCCTCTCCATGAACAAAAGAGAATGCTGAGCAAGAAAAGAGGTCACACAGTGATCGTTATTTAATGAAAAGCTGTTTAGAAAATCCTGCGGTAATTACCAGGTAACTGTAGCGCCGTATATAAGGTGGAGTTTGGCAAGTGGTCCAAAAGAAAATCAATTTAAATTCAAGTTAATGACCCCAGCCAGTTTGTCCTGTTACTCAGCAGCCACATCGAAGCACATCTGGGCACTTTGCTTTGAAATGTCGTTTAAATTAACATTTGTTTCAGTCAGCATGAAATAAAAAGTGCAGATACAGAATATCCAGTTAAGATCAGGTTTTCAAAAATTATATTTTTGAAAGTGAGCTTGAAAATAAAGGTTTTAAAAGCTTTTCTTACTGGCAGAGAACTGATTCACCTTCATGCTGTGATTATTATTTTTTTTCTTCCTCTCTGCTTGTGAAATGTAACCTGCTCTGGGGCAGGTTATGTCGGTAGCACACACTACCATCAAAACACACCAGCAGTCCTGCTCTGCAGTCCTGAGGTCATACTGACACAAGCCTGCTGCTGGGGCTGCTCTGTTCCAACAGGGGGTGCTCTGATGCTGACAGACTGTTCTTTTGTATGAGTGTGTGTGTGTTGGAAATGTGGGTCACACTGTGAAAGATGAAGGTTTCTGTGTGTGTGTTCCTGTAAGCCACACAGAGGTCCTTTCAGTCGAGTCCAGGTTGTCTTTCAGGTAGAGGCTATTGTGTAGCTGCAGTTATATCATCGCACTGACCCCGGCCCTGTGTGTGTGTGTGTGTGCATGTGTGTGTGTTTGCGCTGCCTGTAAGTACCTGTAAACTCACACCTGTCTTCCTGCTGTTAGATAATAAACTCTGGTTGTTCCTGAGTTTCACCCTGTCAACCCAAATACACCGAGCCTTTATGCTAAAAACAAAACCCTCACATCAAAAATCACTCTTTTTCTTTTCGTTTTAAAATGATCATTTACATGCAGCACAGAGAAGATGAAGTTGCTGTTTAGTTCATTAACTGTATATAAAGGATGGACGTAACCACAATGGGATCAGAGTGTTAGACGGAGTGTTGTTATGAAGCCTCGATGACTGATCTTTGTTGTCGCCGTCTTGCTGTTTTGTAACCAGAAGTGAAGAGACGCTCTGACTGTGATGAGTTGTTGGCTGGTGAGGACACTCAGGATAATCCTACCTGACTGTAATCGTCATCTTCTTTCAGCTGTTCCCTTTAGGGGTCGCCACAGCGTCTCCCTATCTCACCCCATCTCTACCGTCCTCTGTCACACCAAGCCTCTGCGTGTTGTCCTTCACCACATCCACAAACCTGCTCTGAGGTCCTCCTCTTTTCCTCCTGCCTGGCATCATCACCACCCTTTGTCCAGTATATCCACCATCCCTCCCCCTAACTTACAAAATCAGCTTTGTTTTTTGAAATAAGATTTGAAACTAGCGATTGAGCCTGTGACATCAGCAGGAAAGTGTTTGCAGAGAGAAAAGGAGCCGGGGCCTGTTTTCAGAACTTCTGAACAACTGGTTTTTGCTTTGCAGCCCATAGGAGCCCTCTACTGGCCATTTAGAAGAAGGCGGGTTTAAGGCACGTGTTTTGAGCCATCTTTCTAACAACACAGAGGTTAGCACTGTTGCCTCACAGCAAGCAGGTCCTGGGTTTGAATCCACCATCCAGCCAAGGCCTTTCTGTGTGGTGGTAACATGTTCTCCTCTTCGGGTACTCTGGCTTTCTCTCAAAGTTCAAAGACATGCAGTTAGTGGGGTTGGGTTGTTTGGTGATTCTAAATTGGCTGTAGGTGTGAAAGTCTTCGTCTGTCTATGTTAGCCCTGCTGCCCTGGTGACCTGTGCAGGGTGTGCCCTACCTCGCACCCTGTGGCAGCTGGGATAGGCCCTGAATTAGACAAGCGCAGGAAAATAGATGGATCTTTCTAATAGCCAGCAGGGGTCGACTTTAGTAGTTTCTTGTCATTCTAGTAACTCTTTTAGAAAACAACATTTTTGTTGTAAAATAAAAAAATATTTCTTGGTTTCACACTCGGAGCCACCCTTCTCGTTTTGTGTCCACTTTCAAAACACCACAGTGGTGATAAGCTCAGCTCGAGGCTTGACTACCACTGATCTCACAGTGGCTACGCCCATCTTTCAAACACGGTGGATGTTTTAGCTGCAGGTGCTGCAGTGGTTAATGGAGCCTGACCAAAGGGGGAATTTCAAAGCAGATTCTGATCATTTTTTTCTTTTATGGAACGTAACCAAATACAACCTGAATAGTTTTTACCGGACCCAGAAGGGTCGCAACCTCGGAACTGGAACTCTATTTCATATTCGTGTTACCTTCCTCTCCAAACTTATTCCCACATAATGGGTCTACCTCCGAAAGGTGACTGACGACAGACATCAGCATCAGTGCTCAGACACACTGAAAACCTGCAACACATTCACAGAAAGTGAAGCTTATGTTGTTTCGTACTTCAGATAGGGGGGGAAAAACCCCGATATAACCGATGTATGATGTCGGGCGAGCGCGACAGAGAGATGGTCGTGCGTATTTTTTTGTTTCTTTTTTTTAGGTTAACGATTGTGAGGCGATGGACGTGCACCTTAAAATGACACGTGCGATGAAAGAAAAAAAAAGTGTCATGTTTCATTTTCTCTTAGTCCACTTGTGGCTCATCTCGCGTCTGGTTTCAGAGGCCGTTTCTTCTCTCTGATGCATTTCCCAGAAGTCACCTCCTCTGGTGCCTATACGTTTACTTGAATGTCTTCTTCGCTTGGTCTCTTGTTCTTCTTACACTTACCCGAACCCCTCTGTCAGCGCGATCACCGCGTACAGAAAATCCAGTGATTAACAGACGAAGTATTTATTGTTATTTTTTGACCCATATTTGAGCCTAATATAATAAAGCAACTACAGATGGTCAAACATCTGGAAAACCAGATGTGCAAAGGTTGCAATCTGTATCGCATTGGCTGTTATGTCAGGGAGGAGCCTCTGGAACAGCACACACCTCATTGGTACGCTGCTGCTGGGTTTAGGATACCCGAGTTTATGGTCAGAATTGTGAGTGTTGGGATGTTTTCTGCAGTTAAGGTGAGCCAGCATCAAACAACAGAGGCCATTAAAAGACATATTTGACAGTCCACCCTTTGCCCATAACATCCTCATTTCTTATTACTTATTTGTTTGTTTGTTTGTTTGTTTTGGGGGGGGGGTATTCCCCATGAAAACACATGTTTTAAATTTTTTACTTTAATACTTGGAGCTGCAGTGATGGTCCAGCGTCAAACTCCTGCAGTTGGCCTGACCAGTCAAATGGTTATTTATTATCCTGTTTTTCTTTTAATGTAAAGAAATATAAGTAAACATTCACATTTAATCCATCTGCCAACAAAAGAGGTGATGAACACCCTGGGCAATATTTAAAAAATGATCCACATCCAGGGATTTTCCAGGCTCAAAGTTGCAACTACACATGAAAGCCATATAAATATGAGTTGCCCACATAATATAGGAAATGAGTCTTGGTGATTTTCCTTTGGTGGAAGGACAAAATCTTCCCTTAACATGCAGGAAAAACCCTGAAATCTGCTTATTAAATGTGTAATGGCACTACAAAAGCACAACACTGTCATATTTAGCGATATAATAATAACTACATATATTTATTTTACTCTTTGTGTTACATCCGTTTATATGCCTGTATAGTGATAATGGTCTTACCGCATACTTGACACCTCTGGAGTAAAACTCGCACTGTTCACGCACACACAAAAACAAAAACACACAGCTGATCTCACTTTGATGTGTTAAACCTGCTTTCACACCTTGAAGACCACTTTCTGTTTCGGGTGGGCAGGTGTGTTTTTGCGTGGGTGGGTGAGAGTTGTAGTTTCCCCCCTCGTTGCTGCAGGGGAAACGGCAGCATTTCGCATCAATGGCGCCCAGCCCGAGGGGTTGTGACCGTGCCACGGGATGATTTACAGGAAAGACAATGTGGCAGAAAAAAACAACAACGTTAATTTAGATTTTTCAGAGAGTTTTCAGAGAGTTGTGATGCTTGAAGTGTTTGCATTTCAGGTGACTTTGCTTTCAAAATAAGATTTTAACATTTTAAAGATGGAGTTGCCCCCACACGGTTTCAGGTTAGATCAGTTTCCAATCTTTTATCATTGCAGGTTTGACTCCTCCTAATGTTCAAATGTCTCAGCGTTCCTACCAGATCCAGCAGGAAGAGACGTTTTCTTCTTTGTCTCAGTAACTGCTTGTGATCCTTACATTAAAGTATTAAAAATACAGGAAAAGTAAAATGTTGATTTTAGTGCAACACTCATGTCAAAACTTTATTCAGTGATATAATTGTTTTGATATTTTCCCTGTATTTGAAGTCAGCGCTGAAATGAACCCGAGTGCTTAAAGTTACAGCACGATAAGATTAGATCAGTTTCTGACGTGTGCGACTCACTTGATAAAGTCGGCGTGTGATTTTGTCTCCCCGTCGCCTGTAAAGGTTTTTGAGTTCATTTTAGGTTCAGCGAACTCCTCGGTAACTTTTCATATCAAATACTCCACAAAAATCTTCGACTTTCACAGAAATGTCAAAAAAAGGACATTTTTTTCATTCCTCTTTCTTTCATCGTCTCATGACCCGTCACGTTTATGAGGTGACATTTAAAGTGTCCTGCCCCCCAGTAGTATTTCAGATGTGAATAAAATGAATAAAACCTTCAGTTGCAGCAGTCAAAGTGTCCCAGATATTTTCATTCACTTTATCTGCATGAAATTCCAAATATTTAATATTTTCTCCTCTTTTAAAACAAGCCCTGAAAAACAATCCCGATGTAAACAGATAGTTACAGGTGTTGCCGTCCTGGTGAATGTCCTTCAGGGGAAAAGCCAAAGCGTCTCTTGCGTTTCACCTCTGTGCATGCAGTAACGCCTGATGCTGATGAACGACCTGTAAACACAGTCGGGTGTGAGTTCACATTCCTGCTGGGTCATTAAAAATGGCAGGCATGCAGGTATTTCTTTTATTGGCGGGATAGTTGCAAAGGAAAACTCCCACAGTTTGTTGTTATGGAGAAAAAGTTGCAAAGGTTTGGCACGTCTCTTGTCCCGACTCTGTTTGTTGTAGAAACAACGCTGAAACTCTAACATTTCTCGCACGTGCGCGAATCGAATGCCAGCTCGGAAATTTGCCTTGACAGTTTGCTCTCTAACCTGCTGCTCAGCTCACAGTTTTCACTCCACAGGCTTTATTTTTCCACCAGATTGTTGGAAAATCTGTCTTCTTTCAAACAATCTTAGCGCCTCCTAACTGCCCACAGAGCTCCATTTTAGTAGATATTGGATTTAAGGTGGAAAGCAGAAACGATCGCTCTCTCAGTCCCGTGACCACGTTTAACACTCGGAGCACAAACAAAGCACAGATCTGTAGAGCAACGTCTTGTTTTCAAACTACATCGGTGCCAGATGCAGTTTTTCCCTAATTAATCGCCATGGAGACTGTAACTGACAGCACTCGTCAGTTGATGAGCTATGATTGATTTGGCTTCGATCGATCGCTTCTCTCACGCTCTCATTGGTGGGTTTCTTGTGATTGTGTGGAAATGCTAACAGTAGGTTCAGGAGTCGCACCAGTGATTTCTCCAGAAACCACATCAACAGCCAAACATCCCGAACAACACTGTGCACAAATGTTATGGATTTAACTTTCTTTGTCATGTGATAAAGAAAGAGTGCGTGTGCGTGTTCAGCCAGTTCAGGTGACTTTGTCTGGTTGTGTTTCTCAGTTGTTTGCTGCCTAACAACATCTGACACACACACACACACACACAGAGGAACAGCTGATACCAACACACCTGACCTGACTGCATGCCAACAGCAGCTGCTGCTCAGCAACAAACAGCTGATCTCAAACAGTGTCACATTTATTTATTTATTATGTCGACTGAAAGTTAATGGCTTTAAAATCTGTACAGTACAGAAAAAAGCTGCCTCCAGCATGTGACCTGGACCTGAACCATGCAGAGTAAAGTTCAGACGGCTGAGACACGGTGTGTGTTTCCACTGACGACACATCCCTGTGTGTGTGTGTGTGTGTGTGTGTGTGTGTGTGTGTGTGTTTGCTTTTTTTTAAAAATTTAGACCCACGTGTTTGTGGGGTTTTTTCTTTCTCCAAATATTAGGAAACGTCTCCCATGTCTGACGTTGTTGTGCAACGGCCAACTGGTCGCAGTCGTGCTCCCAGCATGCTCTGCAGCTGGTCGTGGTTAGTCACAGGAGTGGAAAGCAGAGTGTGACGAGCGTGTTTCATTGCTCAGCTCGCATGCGTCCAGTTTCACTTCATGTCGGTTCAGATCAGCCGACTGCGTTTAATAAAAAAAATAGTGAGTGTCATTGAATGCATCCACAGGTGGATTTCAGTTTTCAAAGCAGCAGCACCTCGTGACAGGCGGCTCATCCCAGCCTGTGCTGCAGCCGGGGCTGGTTTTACTGCATGTTTACTGCAGTTTCCTCGACGCTTTACTGTCAGCGATGAGATCAGGACAGAGTTATGTTTATAACCCAGCAGGTTTGGCTTGTTAATCCAGGAGTCAGATCAGAATCACGAGGTGTTTGTTTGATTTTTAGCTTCAAAGTGTTGCTTTTCCACATCGACATGTCTGGCATAGATGTTAAACTCAAACAGAGCCATTTAAAAAATAAAAAAGCAAAGCTCAAGATTGAATCCACTCTGTCATTTGAGTTACTTCAGGGTTAATGGTAATTAACAAGATTCCCAGCTCATCAGTAGCATTGACACGCAGACTGGGGGGACTGGGTGGTCTGATAGGATCCCAGCGTCTCCCAGCGATCAGAGACACTTTGGCTCCCAGGTCTCCGACAGTCTTTTCCAGCTGTGAGTCGCCACTCTCCTCCTTGACTCAGCACTTTGAGTCTCGACTCATTGTTTTGGCTCACACAGCTGTTTGTTGCTCACATGACGTGACAGTCATGTGTCCCAGCTGTCACAGCGTGTACCGTGAATGGAAAAAGTTCTGCTGCAGAAGTCGTCGACCTTTCAGCCAATCAGGTGACCGAGTCTGTGGGTTGAACTCAGAGACACTTTGGCACTTTAAAGTTTAGATGATTTGTACTGTGGTGAGCTCATCTGTTTATGTGGCTGTGTTTACGGTGAGCAGATCCCAACAAACAAATGCGGGACAAAACTGTTATCAGGGATTTTACACACAAACAAACACAGAAATGATGCAGGTTCACGTTATTTAGCATGTGAACAACAAATAGGCTGAATTTACATGTCTGAACGAGCTCTCGGGCACGTAAACGTCATTCAAAGTTTAAATCTTTTGTAAAGCTTTTTTTTTGTCTGAATTGGTGTTTTAAGTATCGTCTACACTTTTATTATAGTTCTGGTTTGATAACATTTTTGTTGAACTTTATTCTGGAAAAATCATTTTCCCCATGGTTTCATGCCTGCACCCTCTACATGCACGAGGTGTACTTCAAAGCGTGGCCATTTTTGTCCTCGTTCACTTGTTGTGATAGGACGTACATTTTTTTTAATTCCCCAGAAGGGCAGCGTGTGCTCAGCATACGTCCCGTAAACAGACACATTAAAACACAGCTTATAAAGTTCTGTTGAAAATCGGGAGTGGTTCTCCTGCAGTTATTTGATTATAATAATAAACACCGTGCCCATTCTTCATTGTACAAACATGACTCGTTACCTGCACACATCCCGTTAGCTCTTATTGATGCTGATCATTTAAATGGAATCATTGACACACTCGGAAATTTTCTGGTGGTGTTTACGGTTCTTTGTTCATTCCCTTGCAAAAGTTTACATGTGCTCTCTTTTTGAAGTGTCCTCTGTAGTTTCTCATAATGTTATAAAAGAGCGACGCATGAGTCACACCTTATGAGAATCACACGGTGTTACTTCATGTCATTGTGCAAAATTAAACTGAATAATAACAGCGGGAAACATAAATGGAATTCTTTCACTGCAGCCAGCAGCAACTTCTGTTTTTTGGCCCTCTCCAAAGACGCAGATTCAGTCGCTGGTCGGTCCAGCTCGAGTCAGGATGCCTGAAAGTTGAACTTGAAGAGTTGAGATGTTTCTTTGCTGAAGCTGTGGAAGGATCGGGGCCCTAAACTCTCTCACCGTCTGAATGATGATGTTTGGGTTGTCACAGCAGCTAGACTGGAAAGAGGTCAGAGGTCACCTCTTTCCAGAGGAAGTGTCTTCACGAAGAAACCTCACTGAGGGGCACAGGGAAACTCTGACGACCTCCTGCTGCCGATGAGTCACGCAGTGTGTGTTAGAGAGAGAGAGGGACTTGTGTCAGAGTGACCTTTGACCTTGTGTTACTGTAAGAGCAACGTCTGAGTGTTTGTGTCCAGACAGTTTGTGTAAACATGGGAGTATGTGAGGTGGAATCTCCATAGTTTCTACATCTGTCTGTGTGTCTGTGTGTGTCTGTGTGTGTGTGCAGTCTTGAGTTCATACTGGACACCCGTCGTGTGTTCCAGTTTGTTCCAGTTTGTCTGGTAAACTCCAAACTTGAGTCCTGATTAGTTTTCACAGTCTGTGTCTTCATTGCCTGAATCTGGAGTTACCTGCAGCACTGACGGGAACCTGAGCTACAAATACAGAGATTGGCTGACTAAGTGATATATTTATTAATTTTAGTCAGTTTGTCTTAATAATAATAATAATAATAATGGATTGGATTTATATAGCGCTTTTCAAGGCACCCAAAGCGCTTTACAATTGCACTATTCATTCACACACTGGTGGAGGCAGCTACGGTTGTAGCCACAGCTGCCCTGGGGCAGACTGACATAAGCGAGTCTGCCATATCGCGCCATCGGCCCCTCTGGCCATCACCAGTAGGCGGTAGGTGAAGTGTCTTGCCCAAGAACACAACGACCAGGACAGAGAGCCGGGGGATCGAACTGGCGACCTTCCGGTTACAGATGTGCTTCCCAACTCCCTGAGCCACGGTCTCAGGGGGTTCTGTGTTTCAGAAAATAAAGAAAATGTTAAAACATATTACAGTGTTTAAAAATTCAGATAAAATATGAAGAAAAAAATCTATATTCTGAGATATTAAAAAATACTAACAATTAAAAAGCGAATTTATAGTGTATATTCATATAAAATAATTTTATAGAATCATATTTAGTTGTTTAAAAGCAAATAATTAGCAAAAATACAATGTTTAAAAAAAAAAGTATCACAGCTGATGTTTATGGTTCAACTATGTTGTGATAATCCACATCTGTACTAGTACTCAGGTGCATTACCACAAAAAAGTTGCAACTACCCAACTCTTTCCTGCATACATGAATGTCCAAAAGAGCCAAACGAAAAACACTGGTGTTTAAAAAAAAAAAAAGTTATTCGGAGTTTCATTAATTCAAAGTCTAACAGACATTTTTAATGGTCACATGGTCAAAATGTAACAGTAACAGTGAACCAGGAAAAATTGCTGACTGCACCTAAAAATGTGGAAGAAGTCAGGTATCTTCAAAGTTTTCCCAGATGACCCCAACATAACGCTTAGCGACCAATATCAAAAATCTCAGTGAGTGTAGAAAATTACTTTCCCATTGGTTTTCATCTGGAAATTTACCCTTCCAGCATCAGGCGACTCCATCTGGATTCGTTTCTCTGGGATTCTGACTGTTACGAGACTGAGAGTTATAAAAAGTTGTGGAAAGTTACAGAGATTGTATAACTGTGTGTGTGTGTGTGTGTGTGTGTTCAGGTGTGTCGGGCATCCTCAGGTGTTTACACCTGCCGTGGTTTCATGCGCACATTTTTTGTCATTGTGATTGAAATCATTGTTGTGTACCTGCAGTAGGGCGGAGCTGTTGTGTGTGTGGACAATGCGCCAGACGTCAAAACAATAAACATGGTTTGCATTTGTTCCTCAACAGCCATCTTATCTGTTTGACCGTGATGTTTGGCATCTTCCTGAAAGATCACTTACGGTTATCTTCTTCTTGGTCCTTGAAGAGTGTTGACAACAGACACAAGATGCAAATCTTTTTTTCTGCCCATCTATTGAAAAAAATGTGCAAAGTATTAACAAAAAACAAACTCTGAGCGGCTGTATCAGGAAAGAGAAGGAGGATACTTCCCCACCAAAGACTGTAGTTCCTACAATGGTCCAAAAGGAAGTTAACGTTACAGTATATCATTGACTGTTTCAAAAAGCTGTCTGTCTCCACCATTACATCCCCACTGCTCTCTGAACTTAGCATTTGGAAGCCTCTAGGGTTTTTGGTCTCCATCGTGCTGGCTGTTTAGATCAAGAAGTGACAAAAGGGTTATCCGCTAACCCGACACAAGTCAGTAAACGTCCAACGTTATACTTCATTGGAGAGGTTTTCACTCACGGTTGTCATAGTTTCACTTATTTATGTTTAGAGGCTCATCACTAGGGATGGGTATCGTTTAAGTTTTATCCGATACCAGTGCCAAACCGGTACTTTTGAAACGGTGCCGGTGCTTAAAGAATGGAGCACAAAATTGGTCCAAAAACCTCTCATGTTCAGCTGTTGTTTTCTAAAAAGATAACAATGTTAGCCTTTTCTGCAGCTATGGGGCATATATGGTATCACTCTTGGCTGGAAGCAGTGCTTAAACAATGGAAAAAACACAAACTTTGTCCAAAACCTCTCATGTTTAACTGTTTTCCACTTTTTCTTTGGTCATTTTAGCCTTTTTGGCCAGGGTGAAGGGAGTATCTGCCATCAAACAAGAAGACAGCCACATGTAGCTATGATGATGTTTGCTAGTTCACCTTACATGCATTAATGTAATAACGTGGTTAGCCTACTCAACGTAAATTACACACGAACAACATTAAGCTACTCACGCAGAGAAGAACGGCTGCTGCTGCCATCATCATCCTCATCATTTCTGCTACACTGGCAGGGCTAGGGGCCAGGACTCTCCTCTTCGGGTTTTTGGGGGATGTTGCTAACTCCGAGTCCGATAACTGGCACCACACCCGCAGTAGATGTGCCCGGTGTGAGGTCTCGCAGCAAGCTATCATACGGCGCATTTCTCAGCTTTTAAAAAAACCGCTATGCGTCGCCAGGTGTTTCATTGGATTCTAGGTGTTACCTCCTTTGACAGTATCACAGTATCAGCTTAAAGCACTTGTTGCTGCTGAGTTTGCATTTTTTCCTGTGAAGTACAGCCAGAGTTTTGACCGCTTCGCCTTGGACATTTTTAATCTGTAGCTCTGCTCTTAAAGAACGTGCGTACCTGGCCCCGCCTACTATCCTCGGAAAAGTAAAATGATTGGCTAGAATCTAAAGTGTATCACAGCTCAGGAAAAAAAAGCACCGAAATGTGCACTGCTTTTCGGTCTGGTTACGACCGTTTATGTCAGAACCGGTGCCATCATGGCACCGGATACTGGTACCCATCCCTACTTATCACTGACTTAGGACTGGTCAGTGACCATCAGCCAGCCACTGCAGGATGGTTGCCAGGTGGTCAACTAACCATAGGAAAGACATTTTTCTGTAAAGGGAAAATGTGTTTTCTGTGGTTTCTGCAGGTTGAAATTGGTGCAAAGACATTGTTGCACCAATAACCTCCTTGCGATTGCTTTGGGGCTGCAGCAGGATGCCGTGATGCCCTGTGATTTGTGTGGAAGAAGCTGACTTGTCCTCAAGCGCTTGCCAACTACTCGCTGAGTGGCAGTGAAACTGCAAAGAGTATGACACAAACCGAAAATGGAGAACGTTTCTCTCCAGAATAAAAGTTTAGCCTTACCACTGAAACCTCCGAGTTTCAAAAGACACAGCTTTTATTTTGAAATAGAGCATTCTTCATCTGTGCAGCATCCTGATAGAAAAGTGGAAAAGCTGCAGGAATGTTTCCTCAGTTTCACTCACAAAGTTCAGTCTGATTTTAAGGTTTCCATCTCAATTTCACTGACACAAGTCTAAAACCTGCTGCAGGATTTAAAAAGAACTCAAAGACCTGTACAGAGTGACTGTGTGTGTGTGTGTGTGTGTGTGTGTGTGTGTGTGTGTGTGTGT
>NW_005187674.1:567384-578011 GCF_000239375.1 Pundamilia nyererei | reverse complement strand
GTGTGTGTGTGTGTCATAAGTATAAAGCACCGCTGCTCAGGTCACGGTCACCTCAGCTCGACAAACAAGTCTTTTAGTCTTTTAAACTTGTCAAAGTGTCAGGTCAGCTGGAGCTGGTCACTCAAAACCGACCCAGAGTCAGTGCACAGACACACACAAATACAGACACACAAATACAGACACCTACACTGAGCTGTGAGGAAATTCCCTCTTAACTTTCCCCTTGAATTCTCTGCAATCTCCTTGTGAATCTCTGAGTTCATGTTGCATTATTTACGAGTAAATAAGTGACTCAGTGTCTAAAGAAACAACACAGTTAAACTTCTGCAGAATCAAAGAAAGGTCAGGCTGCAAGTGAAGAATGAAGGCGTTTTTGAAACATAGTAAGAAATACTTCAAAAATAGAAGAAAACTATAAAACAAATCGTATGAAGAATATGAAAACTAGTCAGACAATTATACCGGTAGATAAAAATGTGTCAGAATTTGACATTTTGATTGGATTCACAGCTCTGAGGGTTGAAACAGCTGGATAAACAGCTGCAGGGAGGTGGACGTTGTGGAGCGAGGTCGTGGAGCGCCAGCTCGCAAACACAAAGAAGTTTTTGGGGTCAGTTAACTGCAGCTGATCTGAACCACTCGTACGTTTACCTTCAGGTTTTGAACATATTAAAGGACCTAACAAAGTCGCCGCACTTCTCTGTTTGAGGTCGCCTGATGTTATTAAAGCTGACCTCTGACTGGAAGTTGAGGTTCCTGCTTGACAGTGAGCTTAATTCTGCAGAAGGAGGAAGGACGTGAGGCCCAGCGGCCCACACGTCACGTCACTGTGGCGCCTCTGTGGTCCGCGGCCCGCTTCCGAATGTGTAAAACAGGGGCGGAGCTTCGGAGCTGATAAAGTTCTGCAGAAGAGATGGTGACGTCCCTCTGCTCTCTGATTGGTCAGCTGGAAGCTTGATTACCAAGATATGAATACTGCTACCAAGAATGTTGGTTCTGCTAATATTTTCAATGTCTGATATTTCTAATCAATAATAACTTGTTTTTATTGATCACTATGAACAAATACTAATAATAATGAGATCTAATCAGCAGCAGGAGGATCTACATCCCTTCTGTCCATGTTAGTGTCCAGCTGCTGGTAATTTAAAGCTTGCTTCTGAACTTCAGTACCCAGAAGCCTTTGCTGGTGTTGGCGGTCAGGGTGGAGTCAAACTGCGAGTTTCAGATAAAAACTTTATCGACAGCAGTGGTGTAACAAACAAGACGGACACGGTTCTGTGAGGGCCCACCTCTTTCTGAGAAAGCTGTCCAAGCTGACCAATCACAACGCTCGCTGTGGTTTATGTGTGCGCGTTTGTGTGTGGGTGTGAGTGTGTGTGCATGGGGTTTATTATTAATTCTGCAGAAGTCTATCTGTCGTGGTGTGTGTGGTATTTCTCAGCAACCAACTCAAATTCGCCCTTTTGTTTCCTTTTCCTCTGCATCTTGTCTCTGCTCATGTCTCCTACCTCATTTCCTTGTGTCCTGCCTCATCTCCTTGTCTCGCATCTCCTCTCCTAGCTTTGGTTTCCTCTTCTGTTTTGTTTTTCTGCCTTATTTCCTTGTGTCTTCTATCGTCTCCTGTTTGTCTCCTCCTATGTTTCCCTTCTCCTCTTGTTGCCTTCTCTTCTCCTTGTTGCATGTGTCCCTTCCTCTCCTGGTTTTCTGTCTTTTGTGCTTGTCTCCTGTCTGCTTTTCTTGCGTCATGCCTTTGTTCAACAAACTCTCAGATGCACCTGTTGCTGCTGAAAAACACTGAACCTGCACAAACCATCTCGCTGCCCAAGCCAAACTTGGCTTCCAAGGCTTCACGTAGGCAAAACGTGGTCCAAGGGTGGTTACTGACCCAGTGACCAACAGATCCTGGCGATCCTGCAGTGAAAGGGATGCAGTTTAATGCACCTTGATGCTTAGCAATAAAATAGTCTGAAGAAACGTGCAAAGATGGACGAAGACAACAGTGGTGTGAAAGTTCACGAGATCTTTTGCAAACTCTGCCAGTCAAAGTTGTGTCTTTTTGGATGAGCTGCAATGAAGAAAAGGTGTAATGATATCAAACATGTTTATTCTATCAAAAAAAGCCTGAAATTAGACAAACTGACGGAGTTTTTGGAGTTTGCACTGTCATTTGTACCAAACTGTCACAACTTTAGCAAAACTGAAGTTTTGCTAAATTTTATTGCAGCATTAAACACGTGTCTGCATCAATACAATCACATTAAAAGTCATTTAATCCCAGCATGAGTCAGTGTGGCTATCTGCAAAAAAAAAGAAGCTGCCCTTCTTTTACACCATTTTTCTGAGAACTTGTTGGTCAGTAAACTGTGGTTTTTGTGCATGTGTGACTAACCCGCGGGTTAACCTCGCTGCGCTCCAGATCCTGCACCGGGGTGCATGCCACTGCTCTGAGTGGGAGATTACTGGGAGATTCCCTCTTGAATGTTTCTGAGATATATATATATATACAAACACACACACACACACACACCTGCTGCTGCTGCTCAGCCGTGTGTGTGTGTGTCAGATGTGTTATGAGTGTGTCACTTTGCAGTCATACCGCCATGTTTATGCACAAAAACACGAAGCAAACCGCTAGTGAGAAAAAGGAAGTCATCGGGGGGGTTCTGAGAATTACTGCGGTGACAGATCATGTGACTTTCTGTAAACTGAACCGAAATGGGGCTCATTTACATCCCACCGCCATCTCAGACAGGAAGTGTGTTTGTGTGACATTATTTTTGTTTGTTGACTTTTTTCTGCTTCTCTATTTTTTTGACATGTAACACAAAAACTGGCTAATAAACAGTGAAAATAATCTACATGTGAAATCAAAGGGAAATGAGCGACAGATTGATCAATTAATATTGTTTTAATTTGTTTTTAGTGTTTTTAGGTTGTTGTTTTTTTAATCCAACACTTGGCTTTGAAGTCGGGCTTCACAGACTAACTATTATGCATCAGTTGTCAGCAGCATAAGTTTTGTCACATCCTTGCAGCACTGAAAGTGTTTTTTGCTTTTTTTTTGACCAGTGCAGAAAGTGCATTGCTTCTGTGCAGACTCAGGACCAGCTGCAAAGGGCCGTGCAGGCAGTGCAGGGGACACTAATGCTGCAATTATGGCTGCAACATTGGTCCCTTGCTTGCATGCACAGTTGTGCAACTATAATGGCGGGCGCTCAGGCCACCCTGGACTCGCCAGTCCTCCTTAGCTTTTTGTTCCCTTTCCACACAAAAGGTCAAATCAAAATTTTAAGGCACACATGTTGTCATATCTGCACAAAACAGTGTTTATGTCCTCCAATTACAAGCATTCCTGAATTATTATTATTATTATTATTATTTTGAATTGTCAGATGAAACCACTTTTGAGCGTGATGCCTGCAATTGTTCTACTTTGCAGTAATCCTCACTAGCTTATAAATTATAGATCAGTGCTCTTTTACAGCAGACAAGGGTTTTATCAGAAGGGATGTTTGGTTTCCAACTGTCTCTTAACTAACACCAAGATGGTGTCTTAAGTCTTTCCAGCCAATGACGCGCTCAGGCTCCTTACATCAATAGTATGAGGCTATAAAATGTAACTTTTACAGTAAATTGAAATGTCTTTTTCTGCAGCTAGAGTAGTAATGTTTGGTGAACACAAAAATCACGAAGCGCACCTGAACTTGGCTTAAAACGCACTATTTTGGAGCCACGTCCTACACGTCATAATCTAGAGCGTGAGCTGAAAGAGGAGACGGAGTGATCATAGAGGCATTTTCAAAGTTTTCTGCTGCAGTCTCCGTCTCTGTGCAATTCAGGAATCTCTGACCTCCTGCAGTGATGTATTGACTAAATGCCGGTAACACTGACCTGCTCAAAGTTTAAAAAGAATCGAGAGCTGCACCACAAGCCAAAACCAAACCAGAACACAGCTGTTCTCATAGGTTGACGTGACCTTTGTGCATCCACTGCCATTTGCAAAGTTGTCAACGTCAAGCAGAAACTTCCAGTAAAACTTTCCACACTGAAATATTAGGCGGCCCGAGAGGGATTCTTTAAAAACTTTGCGTACATGAATGCATGCAATCATGCATGCACATGAATTAAAACAGTTTTTTTTAAAAAGCTGCAGAGGCCGAGAATGAGGACTGAAAAGAAGAGACAAAGCTTTGCGTAGTCTTAAAAAGACAAAACAGGGTCCATACTCCAATTAACAGACTGCAACAGTGCATGATGCTCTCATTAAAACTAACCTCTCTCAGGATCGCCTAAACCAAGCTCACTGTTCTGAGTGAGTCCAGTGCTAACGAGTGACGTCAAAGGATCACAAAGTGACCTCACTAGCCTCAAGTGACTAGTGGAAAATTAAATCCGCTTCCTCGTGGAAATCACCTACAGTATTCCTGCACATCCTGAAAAAATCTTAAAAGTCTTTAGAATTCATCCAAATATCAGTTTTGCTGGAGCTGTCACAGCGACAGGTCTCTAGTGATTCACAGCAACAGGACAGTTCATTTTTTTTATTGGAGTAAAAATGTCTTCAGTCATTCAGAAGTCTTAAAAGTGCTGAATCCGTTGGTAGCCTGGATGCTCGTGTCGTTAGCATGTCTGCTGGCCGGCAGTGAGATGGAGAAAATCAGCCATCATTGTTAAACTGACCCTGCACATGTATGCAGGCATTTCAAACTGACTGAAATCAAGACAGAGAAATTAGTTTGCTGGTGGTGGATGCGAACAGCGACGCGCCCCTAATGTATTCGTATTTTTCAGTATTTTTGGTTGTTGTGAATTAGTTATTAGTTTAATTCTGAGTGGCATTGATAAAAACCTCTTAAATCTGTTTAATGTTCTGGCAAATTACCAGCATTTATACTGAATCCCAAATGAATTGACTCGTCCTGTGTGTCTGTGTCTCAGCTGATCAGGTGTATGGAGACCAGGACATGCATGAAGTGGTGCGGAAACACTGTATGGACTACCTGGTGAGTAGACGCGTCCTTTTTTCCTCCTCCTGTGTTACTCTTACAGTTCGAGTCTGTGTTTATAAAGTTTTTGCTTTTGGCGTTCAGATGAAGAACGCAGATTATTTCTCCAACTACGTGACAGAGGACTTCACCACATACATCAACAGGAAGAGGAAAAACAACTGCCATGGCAACCACATCGAGATGCAGGCCATGGCGGAGATGTACAACAGGCCAGTGGAGGTTTACCAGTACGGCACAGGTGAGTCGAGAAACAACCTTCATCGCCGTCAGCCAGTCGCATCCATCTAACAACCTCCTCTTCCTCCAGAACCAATCAACACTTTCCACGGCATCCATCAGAACCACGACGAACCAATCAGAGTGAGCTACCACCGCAACATCCACTACAACTCCGTGGTTAATCCCAACAAGGCCACGATCGGGGTCGGACTGGGACTGCCCGCCTTCAAACCTGGGGTACAAAAACCAAACTCGCTTAGCACATCAGACTGACTTTAGTTATCCTAAAAGTTGGAAAATCCCAGTTCTGCAAAAACACAACAAGTAACACAATAAATAAGTAGTAAAGCTCAAGAAAGTAGAGCATGACAGATTGGTAAGTCAAGCGAATCAAGCTTGATTTTATACACCTGTGGCCAATGAAGTGTTTGAAACACCCGAGTTCAACGATTTGGATGGGAGAGCGAAGACTCCTGCCTAATCCACCTCCATACCATCAGAGATGCAGGCTTTGAACTGAGCTGCATGGTCTCTCGCCTCCATAGCAGGACAAAATTCAAGTTGTCTGACCACAGAACAGTTTTCCACTTTGTCTCAGTTCAATCTAAATGACCTTTGCCCCAGAAAAGATGGCGGCAGCATTTCTGGATCATGTTCACGTGTGGTTTCTTCTTTGCAGCTTTAACCTGCATTTGTTGTTTGAATGGCACAGAGAACAGGCTGTGTTCACAGACCGTGATTCCTGGAAGTGTTCCTGAGCCCATGCACGGATTTCCATGACAGAATCATGACTGTCTTAAATGCAGTGCCGCCTGACAGTCCAAAGATCACGGGCATCCAATATTGATTTTCAGCCTTGCTTTCTGCGCCAGAAATTTCTCAAGATGATGTACTTCAGCATGCAGAGTCCAGTTTTTTTGGAGACTGGTGAACCTCTGTCCATCTTTAGTTTTAAGAAACCCCGCCTCCCCAAGACGCGCCTTTTACACCCAATCGTGCTGCTTACCTGTTGCCAGTTAACTTAATTAGTTGCGAGCTTTTTCTCTCAGTTTAAACAGTTGACATGTTTTCTGTGTTGTATTGTGAATAATCGAAGGGTTTGCTGGTTCCAAATCATTGCATTCAGTTTTTGATTACACGGCGTCGGGGTTGTTGCGGTCTCACGCCGTCTGTTTAACGGGCCTGAGAACAACTTCTTGAAACATGCCGTTTATATGTACAGTAGAGGGGGCAGATCAAAGCCTACAAGTCTCAAACTTGGCAGGGTTTTTTGATGAAAACTTTCCTGTGAGTGCTGTTACGAAACATTCGTCTACAGCTCCAGCGCTTCAAGATTTGTGATGCAGAAACGTATTTTTATGTAGATGCATGCCTGTTTTCAGTTCAGCGACTCTTTGAAGGCGCCGTTTCCGTCTGTGACTCCATATCTCTGCTGCTGCGTGGTTTCAAAATGACAACAGAGATATGAGATGGTCTCAAATGGATGCTCAGCCCCCCTCTTTACACTTTATAAAGATGTACTGAGTTTTATCACCTTAGCTGAGATTGTCTGTGTTAACCGTCCTGCAGGCAGAAGTAAAATTTATGAAGGACTTTAAGTTTGACACATTGTGCCTTGTTTTGTCTCCTTTTCCCAGTCACTAATAAAATCTGACCAAATCCAGGGTTAAAGAAAACCGCTGTTCTAGCTGATATTTAGCCTTTTAGCTCAGGGAGTTGTGTGTGTATAATAAATATATTTCCTCCTCCTCGCAGTATGCGGACCAGTCTCTTATGAAGTCGGCCATCAAGACGTCAGAGGAGTCGTGGATCGAGCAGCAGATGCTGGAGGACAAAAAGAGGGCGACGGACTGGGAGGCCACCAACGAGGCCATTGAGGAGCAGGTGGCCCGGGAGTCTTACCTGCAGTGGCTGCGGGACCAGGAGAAACAGGCCAGACAGGTGGGACGGGGGAGCCGGGCCATGAATATTCACTGAAAATTATTTGACTCAGAACTGTGTGCTTTTATTTCACTTTCGAGAAAAACCTGTTGTTCTAGCAGCAGAATCCTTAAACCATCCGCCCTGTTTTCGTAACTGCTTATGTAATGTAGGAATGTGATGGATTTACTTTCATTTTTAATGCTTTCAGACAAACCATACAGACAGATATGAATCGTGCTTTCAGCTAAACACCAACTCAGTCGATGGTCATTTTAAACAGGACCCACAGTTGGACCTGGAACAAAAATCAGATTGCCATAGGTGACCCTAACCGTCACTCACTGTCGGGGTTAAAAGGTTTTGAACCTTTTCACTTTAATTTGTCGCCATCATTTAAAACCCCACAGAGCCAGCTGGCTAATTTGTGCTTTTCTTTGAAAGAAAATTATACAGCAGTTCATATCAGGCCACCAAAACCATTTATTTACCTCATTCAGCCGAACGACAGATGAGCTCGTGCCACAGCGAGGCGACAACACTTCGACCGTGCATCGGTAATTTACAAGAGTCGCTGTTCCTCCTGCAGTACCAATCAGACCTGAATCAAATGTGCTCGTCCAAATGAACTAAAAACTGTGACTTTTGATGGATTGTGAGCCACACAGTTGCTTTTGTCGACCATGTATGTCAGATACAAAGACAAGGATACCAACTACCCATACCCATCATTTCATTCACTCTGACACACCCGGTGTTTAGTTTGCATGTTCTCCGTGTGCTTGTCCCGGTTTTCCAGCAGAGCATCGATTTCTCCCGTCATAAAAAACATGCTTGTTAATGCTCCCTTTGTCGACCCACTCCTGCAGGAGCTTCCTGGTTAAACAAATATAACTGATGGTCAGGTGGAGGTGTTTTCCACAGAGTGAGACGCCTGTGAAGCAAATTGCCTCAAATCCCCTTAATAATGAGTAGGGTTTTTCCTTGTTTTTATAGTCGGTAGTTTCACTTTGGAATACCAATGAAGGTCCTTAAAAAAACCAAAAAACACCAATGTTCAGAGTTAAAATATGAAGAAGCTGCTCAGCACTGATTTGTTATATACAGCAACGACTGAATTAAGAAGATGTAAAATGAAAGATGCAAGCAGTATGCAGAAAAACTGCTGGATATTTAAATCTGGAAGATTTCTTGTAAACTGCAGGCTGACACAAACCTTCCCTGTTTCTAACAGAGATATCTGCAGCATTCAGGGGAAGTTTAAAGAGGAGCCACAATAATAAATGAATATGCTATATTCTGATAGATTAGCAGGATATACAGTAAATCAGCTGGTTATTTGTGGGCCTGTAAAACAGAAGAAATAGCCATTTATATTTGAACCTACTGACTCAGTGACTTAAAAAGCATCAGTTCTGTCTGCTTTAAACCGTCCTGTCAAATAAAGGCATGAAAAATAATGAAAAAAATGTCTTAAATTCAGTTTAAGTGGATGAAACTTTGCTGGTGTAACAAAAACTAAAACTTTTCTCTTTTTTCAGCCTCGTAAGGCCAGTGCCACCTGCAGCTCGGCAACAGCGGCTGCTTCCAGCGGGCTAGACGACTGGAGCGCTCGGTCACCACGGCAACGTGACTCAGACCCCTCCCACTCTGACCTCACAACTCCCCCATCAACCAACAACAAGCCCCCTTCCCCTGCAGGAGCTGCCCTCATCCTGAGCAAACCCCCCTCCCCCTGCGCCCCAGGTATAACACACACATATGTACCTTGGCTCTAAGTCTGCACACTAAAACGTACCAATCTGCTTTATGAGGACTTAATTGTGTCCACACAGTGTGAGCTAATGTTTTTTCCTGACGTACCTGTATGTATCTCGGCCTGTGCAGGTCCCAGTAATCAGAGTCGTCACCATTTGGAGTACAGAGCCATCATGCAGGAGATGTCACCTACAGCGTTTGGTAAGCGTCACACACACTCATTCACACCTTTGAGGACCTTATTTTTTATACTGTGCGTTCCTGTGACGTGAGTCTGTCACACGGCCCTTTACAGGTCCATTCCACACAGGTTCAGACTCCACGTTCACACATGTAAAACTGTTTGTCATTTCTGAATGGCCCAATCAGACTGCAAAAGCTGCAGTTCCTCTAATGGCCACTTGAGGAAGTTCAGTCAGTCCCCACAGACTTCCATATTAATATGTCTAACTTTACAGAAGAAATAAACATGTTTACAACCTCATACAAAACAAAGTTTTGGCTTCTATGTATAATTTCTTTCTCCATGGCAACAATAATTTTTATATAGAACTTCCTCCCACAATCATTTTGTTAAGGCTCGAAGGTTTGGGTCAACGCTGGTTGTGCTTTGCTAGCTGTCTGCTAGGCTTCACATCCACTAACTGAAGTTTGTGCTGTTGGCACCTCATGAAGCGTATTTACGGAAATTATCTGACAAATAATATTACTTTAGAAAGCTGTCTGATAAAGATGGACATGGCCACCGTGACATCGCCCACTGATCTGCATTTTGAAGACTTAACATTAGCATGCTGGTGTTTTGGAGCCATAAGTTGGATTTGGATTGTAGGGTGGAATACTAATTTATCAGCTACTGTAGTCATCAAGTTGTCAGCCATCAGCACAGACCTCCTTACAGTAAGTCATAATATTTGTTTGATAACTTAATTTAAAACTGCTCCAAAAGTACAAACACAGTAAAAAAAAAAACAAAAAAAACACGTCCAGTTCAGATAGCCACTGGCTACAGTTCCTGCGCCTGACAGTCATGTGTGGCCATGTATCTGTGACTCAGCATTTAAAGCAGGTCATCCACTAATAAGAAAGTCAGGGGTTCATTCCTCAGATCCTCCACTCTGCATGTCAAGTGTCTTTGAGCAAGATACCTTGATGCATGCATCGTAATGTTTAAATAAATCCGCTTCCTCATTTATGAGGCATAGAAAAGTGCTTGTATGAATGTGTGTATGACTGGGTGAATGATGCTTTGTGGTAGAGTAGAAAAGTGCTACTCAAGTAGCCGTCCATTTACCATTTACTCTTAACCATAGCTTCCATTCAAAGGAAGCATGTGCATTTTCTTTGCACATGTGTAGAACAAATCTGGGTCAAATGCTGACACCCTGTTAGCTTAGTAGCATTAGCGTGCTAAGTTCCACCCTCCAGTCTAAATATGGTCACTTCTGGTTAAAAAAACCCCATCAATGTCGAGGCTTCAGAATGCAGATTGTAGACACCAGTCGGGGGCACATTACAAATGGTGTGGTCCTAGTTTTGCAGAGATGTCCCTCCAAGGTGTAAGTTTCCTCCTGGTCCTCAGAAAGACGGCTATAACCGTACACTCGTGTAGCTGACAGTCACTTTGTTTACAGTCAGTCCTCAACAGGAAGCAGCTGAGCCGTGTGTGTGTGTGTGTGTGTGTGTGTGTGTGTGTGTGTGTGTGTGTGTGTGTGTGT
>NW_005187674.1:554621-567364 GCF_000239375.1 Pundamilia nyererei | reverse complement strand
TGTGTGTGTGTGTGTGTGTGTGTGAGGTTATCTGAGGACGTACATGCTGTTGTTGCTATGAAAAAACACACAGTTTTGTTGTTGTTGCTGTATGTGTAACAGTGTTATCACGTTTAACGCACAAAGCTGAATTCTGGAGTGTTTATCAAAGTACAAGATGATATTTAACTCATCAGGATGTCTCTCTGTGTGTCTCATATCAAATTGGCAATTACATGCAGAAACACACTGCATGTAATTGCCAATTTGACCCCATTCAATTACAGATCGTCTCATTTATGGCAAGTTTTTAATGACGGCTTTTGTTATGCTTCAGTCTTATTTTACAGTATAATAATAGCTTAATCAG
Organism: Pundamilia nyererei; assembly: GCF_000239375.1. Lineage (NCBI taxonomy): Eukaryota > Metazoa > Chordata > Actinopteri > Cichliformes > Cichlidae > Pundamilia > Pundamilia nyererei. The sequence goes on along the minus strand of NW_005187674.1, from coordinate 567,015 downwards.
GATAAAACGGATATGAACAAAACTGAACTTTGAGGACGTTGTTTGAAAAAGGGTGGGAAATTGCAGCATTGTTATTTAAAAAGTCACCGTGTTGCAAAATGTTAAAAATTGCAATAATATCGTATCATGAGTGAGGTATTGTTATAATAACTGTGTCATGAGTATCTGAGTCTCCCCTGATCCTGCTTTGACTGTTAGTTAAACTAAAAAGACAACGACGCGTTTCTGTCATCGCGGTGAAGTGGCGTCCACTCAGCGCTGCGAAATCTGTACGCCAGCAGTTTAAAACAAGAAGACCGTAAAGTAATATCAGGACCGCTTTGCTGAGTCATTCACTCCATCTACCTAACACACAGTTCAGCGGTTGGTGAGCCGTGATTTCAGATGTTAGTCACCGAGCCTTTGTAAAGTGGAACATACTGCATTCATGGTGCACACTACTTACAAGTGCAACACATTAACCTCATCTCCTGTCATATATGTACGGGCCACTGGTTCCTGTTTCTTTTAGTCGGGTCCCGATAGTTCCCAAAACCATGTTTGTGTCAACATGTATGTAGACACTGTTATTACTTATTTGAAGCGCTTTGGTTAGTGTCATGATGGTTTTTGGAGCCATGAGTGAAACATTTAGATGAGAGGGTGAAGTGTTATCAGCTAACTTGAACTTGCAAGCTGCAATTAAAGGACATAGATTCCTGCTAATTAATGTTATGTAACTGACTAATAACATAATAAAACTCCATTCGGCTAAAGTGAAGCACAGATGTCTTTGATGTTATGTTAGCACAGTTAACCACACCGCAGATGAGATTTTTTTATCAGTTAGTTTCATTAAAAATGCTCTCAAAGACACCAGCAACACAAATATGGTGACAGTTCAGTTATTTCAATTGGTGAAAGCAAACTTTAGCATTTAGGAAGGAGCATCTACTTCGCACCTAAAGTGGCCTCGCCCCTAATTCTAAAAGATGCATGAGTTTGGGGCAGAAGAGTTGTCTGACCTGGTGGCTGTGGCTGAGAGGGGGGTCACAGAGTTATCCACCTCCTGTAAGGCTCAGACACACAGGTGAGACAGAGTCCTCAGGCAGATCGTTCAATGAACGATGTCTTTTCAAAAACAAATCTCAGAGAAAGTCACCCTCTCACCTTGTATTGAACTTATGGTAATGTAATCAGTTAGCTTCAACTGGTGCCAATAAGTGCTGTCAAAAGCCAAAGAGGAAGAAAAGTTACAATTTCCTTCCAGAAGCAGTCAAAGTGGCAGAAACTTGAGTGGTTTTGTTTCTGGTTCTTGAATAAAACAAACTCCACCTGATAGCAGAGCAGCTATCAATGGGGAAAGATACACACTGTGCTAATATAAATTAAGTACATAAGAAATCCTGATATCGGGCTTGATTAAACTCGACCTATTCGCCTTTTACTAGAGTTGATCATTAGCTTATTTGTAAGTTCATCACAAGCTTCCAAACATGTGTTAATGAGTTTAAACTAAAGATGGGCAGACCGTGACCCTCCCAGAAGCAGCTCAACTGACAGAAACTTGAGTGGTGTCTTTGTTTGACCATTTTCTCCTCAGCTTTACATGATGAACAATGTAACTGAGAGCAGGGGAGATAAATGAATGCAAGTATTTCCCTGAGTAGTTCAGCTTTAAATATGCTTATTAGCATGTTCTGTTTATCAAAAGCTTCCTAACACATGTTAATGAGTTTAAACTAGATGGCCAGGCAGCGAGGGACCACTCCTAAAATTAGTTAATCAACACTTGAGAGTCATTGTCATCGTTTGATCAGTTTCTCCTTGAGAGTGTAACCAAGAGCAGAGGAGAGAAAGTTCGGACTCACTGCGCTGAAATAAAACTGCTGCATGTAAATTGGTGAAATTACATGAACAAATTTTGGTGTCTTGTGTTCATTTGAGACTCCGATCAACAGCAGGTTTCACTGACCACATGTTTACTGCCGCATGCTCATCTTTAATTGGTCAGATAAAATTCCCAAGCGATTAGTCATAAAAATAAAGTAAATCTTTGTTTTTGTGTAAAATCTCACTGCCCTCTGCTGTGCTTCTGTGTCACCTCCTCCAGGTTTCCTGACACGCTCACAGCTTTAGGAGCTTCGTTTTCAGTGGTTCTGAACTTGTTTGTTTTTTAAAGTTTAAAGTTTTGACACATCCCGGTGGAGCTAGATGGATAGCGGTGTGCGTTATCGTTTGAAAGATATTTGTTTGTGTTTATGGCAAATGCCAGATTAATGCAACCGCAGCAAAAGAAGTCACAACTGCAAAGATAGAAATAACAAAGTGCTCTGTAACAGCAGCACTCAAATCGCCGCAAAGTACAAGCAACACATGCCTGGATTTGTCCAGCAGAGATGGACCAGATGGTCGTTCTGCAGGCGCGAGACGTCCCGATCGTAGTTGGTCGTATTCGCTTTTCCATCACCTCTCGGGACTTGCTGACTCTCGTTACTGTTGTTGGCTGTTGTTCCTGCAAACTCGGGGAGATATTTAAAACCTCATTACGTTTGCTCTGATTATCAGAAAAGAAAAAGACAAAGTTGAAACCCTCTCTGCAGGAGTAGTTTTTCTACCAGCATCAAACTACTCAAAGTATAAGCATTATAATCATTTCCTGTAAATCTGTTTAACAACTATCACTCTCCCTGAATTTTCACAATAGACTGTTCACCGTTCACAGCTGATAGACAGCCAGACCCCGGCTTGATTAACTGGGAACTATTCAGCTTTTGTCAGAGCTGATAACAAACTGTTTGTGCATCAAAAGCTTCCTGACACGTGATAATTAGCTTATCACCAAAAGATGGATAGACAGAGACTGAGCCCCACTCCCCAAAAATAAAGCAGAAACTCTGACTGGACGATCTTTGTCTCCATCTGACCAGAAGCTACAGACACACTGTGAGACTAACACAACTTTAAATGAGGGCGAATGACACTTTCACTGTGTTGAGCTCAGTCATTTAGGTAAATAGCATTAAGTTGTTTTTAGTGTCCATATGTAGTCTTCAAACTGATTTCCTCATAAAAAAACCACTGCAGGACGTCACATCTGAGGCCAGCGCTCAGTGCCCAGCTTATCCTTATAGTAACCGATACCATTCAGGGAATCGTGCTTCATTATTTTAGGCATTTTTGTTAATGTCACTGTTTGTTGCTCTGCATCACCTCCTCCTTTCTGACACTTTCACACCAAACCTGAGGGGATTTTTCATTTCTTTTGTGGCTCAGCAGCCACAGGTCTGTCACTTTAGGCGTTGATTAATTCAGCTGTTTGTTAATTGAGCTTTAATTCAATTTTGACAAACTTATGACGACCCGAGCTTCTTTAACCGTGACCTCATCTGCTTTTTAATTTTTTAATTTTTGAAAGAGCCTCTTGTCTTTTTTGACACGGTGCCCTGCTTTGTCCCTTTGGTTTTGAGGCTTGAACAGACCCGAGCACCCGAAACCTATTCAGGTGTCGTTGTCAATGTCTCTGGCTTTTTATTAACACCGTTCACGCTCAGCGGGTGTTTAAGATATGATTTTTCAAACTTATGATGTAGAGCAGCAGTCCCCAACCTCTTTTGCGCCACGGACCGTCCATTAAGGTGTCACGGATAAATACAACAAAATAAAATGATACGACCAAGACAAAAACGGTGGTATTCTGTAAATATATAATAAACACGAATTCACTGTGTAAGTGTGTTTATTATTAGCAGCGTCCTCCTGAAATGCACCAACAACATTGAGAGTAACATTCTCCTCTCTGCCCCTTAATGCTCTCTGGTTGCTATGGTAACGCCTAAAAATGTCTTTCAAAATAAGACACAACTACAACACGGGAAAAGGCCCAGGGAAACAGAGTTAACAACAAAAACACTGAAAACCATAAATTTCACACCCGAGCCACAACTCTCGCGGCCCGGTACCAAACAACGCATGGACTGGTACCGGTCTGTGGCCCGGGGTTTGGGGACCGCTGATGTAGAGGACAGCCCATGGGCTCACACTGCAGAGACGTTTGGTCAGTTTTCATCGCGTTCCTCCTGCCATGTCACCAAATGACACGATGAGCATTTCAACTTTTACTGAGAACATTTTGACCCCATACCAAGTCTAACATCGTGTATGGCTAAACATGAAAGCTTATTATAACACCTGGGAGAACAGCCACACTGTTAATTTTGCTGGAAATAATTTGGACTGTCTTTAACTCTCAACTCTGTCTTTGTTTGCATTGGGACCTGAAGGAGCATCTGCACATGAAAAAGGCAAATGATGTCAGACTTAACGAGCAGATCATGTTGCAGATAATATCTGGGGTGTTCATATTAACTGTCACCATCATAAATTAAACCTTGCGCGCTAAAAGAACCCCAAAGTGCTTCAGACTGCTGTGAGTACTGTCACAAACAAAAAAGTACTGCCCCTCAGCTGGCTTCCTGAAGCTAGCAAATGAAGTAAGGTTTGTTTCAGAGTGTGAGAGTTTTGATCTGAACTGCAGAGGTGGATGTGAGCAGAGCAGGTCTGTGTATTTAAAGTTCTCATATGTTTTGTGTGTTTGTGTTTCAGGCCTGACAGACTGGGAGGACGACGAGATCCTGGCGTCGGTGCTGGCGGTGTCTCAGCAGGAGTACCTGGACAAAATCAAGCACCAGAGCGCCGCCATGCATCGAGAGAGAGAGCCATCACCCGACAGCAGCTGATAACTGGCCCAATACGCACAAAACAAAACAAAAAAACGCGCACACACAACAACAATGACCCTTCAACCCCAGCATCCCAACCCCACCATTACTCTCCTGCCCCTCCCCCACTTCACCTCTGACCCACTGAAGGAGCTCCACCAGGGAAAAAATAAAACATCCAACAATGATGCACTTTTTTTTTTTTTTGGTTCCTCATCGGCTCATATCTCTCTGTTTCCACTCCGTCGACTCTCTTCCCTGCTTCCCATCTCACTTCCTCTTCCTTGCCTCTTTTTTTTTTTTTCTGTCTTTTCGTTTCCTGGTTACCACTCGGACGGAGCTCGGTCTTAACGCTGACTCGGCGTCAGCTGTAATTTGTACTTTTTGACATTTAAACATCGTTCTGGGCAGCTTTGAATTTTAATCCTCGTGTTTAGGGATGTACTGAAATATTGGCGGGAGATCTGCATCGCCTGCTGCCGACCTTACTGACTGCCGTTTGACGGCTTTCAGCGACGACAGCGGCAGACGTTTGCGCATTTGTTTCACTTCAGTTTCGTCCGGGCTAAATGTATAAAAAGTAGTGATATGAAGAGCTGAAAGACTTTAAGTTTTGATTCAGTGAGTTTTTTGTTGTTTTTATACAATGAAGGTTCCTTTGCATAAATAAAATAAAATAATTAATAAAAAACTTAAATAAACAAACATTGGTATCAGTATCAGCTGTAGGACAAATTGTACTTGTAAACATTGGCCCAGAATTTTGCAATCGGTACATTTCTACTTTTTGAAATCAGGCCGTTAGCTCTGCAGCTAACATCATCATTGGTTTGAATGAAGAACGCTAATCAGAAGTGGGGGGAAAAAAATGGCGGCCAGTTGGTTGTTTGTGCGTCAGGGTCCTGGAGGCTAACGCAATTACCTGAAGTCTTACACCACTAACAAGCTATATTTACAGTTAGCTTAATTAAAGAAGGTGTGTTTGTTAGCTTTTTTTTCCCTCCCCACTTATCGTAGCACACGTTATGCTAGTTAGAATTGTTTCTTTGGCCCTTTTGTTACTCATGCTGGTAGCCATTCTGCGTCAGGGAATGACTGCATTTTAAAACTTGATCATGCTAATCAGGATTGGAAATATTTAACAATGTTAAGGTTAAGTTAGCATGCTCGTCCGTGAGCAGGCTATCACTTGAAGTCTTACTGTTTTAAGGCTAGGTCATTAGCAGCGCTGCTAATAAACGGAGTCGCTGTTAGCTTAGCAATCAGTAGCAAAGTAGTAATTTTTCCTTCTGGCAGTTGTTTTGCGTGAAGATTGCTAGTCCCATAATCATTGTGTTTAGGCTAAGTTACCCAAAGTCTTTAGCGAGCAAGCTATCACACAAAAAAGTCTTATTATGTTTTAATGCTAGCTAAGCTTAGCTTGGCTGTAAAAAGCCAAACCAACCCTCCACCGCTACTGGCGGCCATTTTATGTCGACACATTTACTTTCTAAAACAGAAAAAGCGCCCCCAGCTTCACGGCCTGTAACATCCCCCCACAACCCATTCCTCTTTTTGTCTTTCTCCTCTTCCTCCTCTACCTTCATCATCATCATCGGACTTATTTAGCTGCATGTTTAATTGACCACGACCAATATCATCATAGAGAAAAGCGTAAAAAAAACAACAAAAAAAACAGAGAAAAATAGAGAGAATTGTCATACTTATCCTCTTAATGATTGATTACTGTTGTTATTATTAATAATATAAGTTTGTTTTATTTTATTTTCTCGTTTGGGATGAAAAAACTTTTTCTTGGAATAAAAAGAGGAAAATGTTTCTGAAAAAATGTGGTTTCTTTTTTCTTTTCCTTCTCCTTTTCACTAAAGTGTAGCCAAAGGCTACGTTCACACTGCAGGCGAAAGCGCATCAAATCTGACTTTTTTGACCCTATGCGACCCATATCCGATCATGGTGTGACAGTGTGAACGGCACAAATCCGATATTTTCAAATCTGATCTGGGTCAGTTTCGTATGTGGTACTGAATCCGATACATATCCGATGTTTTAGAAAGCGACTGCTGTTTGAATAGTCATGTCGCATTAAATCCGTCTTTTACGTCACCGACACAAGACAGACACCAATTATCAGCGCCCGAGAAGACATCGCGAACACTTCCTGGCCATCCAGTGAAAGTGTTGGGAAGACAACGTTGGAGAAATGCGAACATTTTCTTTGTACTGTATAATCTGCAGATTCTGACAGAAATTGCAACTATCCTTTGAAGCACCGCTCCTCTAAAACAGCAATAAGGATAACTATTAGGCCATATGTAAATAACGAAATAACTTTATAACTTAAAGCAAAAACGTAACGTCCGAAACAAGTCTTTATATTAAGGGTCATCAGTCATACAATGCTGTTTGGTCTGGGTCTAAACAGAGCGCGTTGTGTGGGACGTCTTCTTTTGCGCATGCGGGCCGGTTTGAGGGTTCACACTAGAGCGCGTTTGCTGTCACATTTTATTTGTAGTGTGAAGAAGCAGAGAAAAAAATCAGTTTTGATCAAAAAATCGGAATAGAGCACTAAGACCTGCAGAGTGAACGTAGCCTAAGTGATGGAGGTCATTCTATTATACGTATAAAAACACCAGAACGAGAGACAGGGTAATATACCGAAAGAGTGGAAAGATATCACAAGTTTGAATCCAGATGAGAAGTTGTGGTTTAATGATTCTGCGATGGACCTAAATTTACTCTTTACCCTGTAAAGAAGACACTTGATGACGTTGCCTACAGTTTTGACACATGACTTGTATATCAACAAAGACGTGGTTTGATGAAGTTCTGGGTTTTTCCAATTGTAGCTGTATTAAGTCGTGTAGGTAGAGGTCACCCTCACTAACTTCTGACACAAACCCGTTCCTTTTGTTCTGGACTGAAATATGACAGGAAGCATCAGTTCAGAAAAGAGAAACAACAGTTAACCTTGTCTCACAAACACAAAGTTAAACCAACAAAAAGCCAACACTATATTAGTGTGATTAACTAATGCAGCTTTCTCTCTGACCTCTGTGTTCCTCTCTGATTTACAAATGAAACAATGAGTTCCAGTAAGAATATGAATCATTGATGTTTAAGAGCAGTTGCTTCTGTTTGCTTTTTAGCACCTCAGAAACATGAGAAAGTTGGGGGGGGTGTCAGTCAGCATTTTGAGAAATTAACTCGAAATTTTAAGTTATAGATGGCAAAAAATAAAAATCAGTGGCGGAAGCAAGCTGCCATGGACTGGTGTTAGAGCTCGGCCATCATGTAACTACAGTGCTGAGTACTCATCCTCTGATGAGGGCCACAAAGTATTACTAGTGAAACTGAGGTTTGTGAACAAATTCATCAGATCACGACTTGGATGAAATCTTTTTCTGCATTAGCAGTGGAGTAAAATCTGCTTTGTCCTTCTTACAGTCCTGTGATCCATTATGATCCATTTTCACCAGTTAGCCAGAGAATGAGACGGTACTCAAAGAAAGGTCAGATATGGAAGAACAGCAAAACTTTTTATTTGAGGCAAAGCTTTCAGTAGCTTTTATTAAATTTGACTGGTGGTTGTAAACATGCATGCTACTGCTTTAAAATTACTAACTTCTCAATGCTTTCTGTGTTTACTTTTACCCCCCCCCCCCCCTTTACAGGTAATTGAACCAATAAAAAAAGTTGTTCTCTTTTAGTCCAAAGAAAACGGATTAAAACAATAAATCAGCTGTATTTACAGCACTTAGACAAACACACAGCACTTATAATAATAATAATAATAGTAATAAACTTAATAAGCATAAGAGCATGAGCACTATCAGCAGCAAAGGTGTTTTAAGCTTTTAAAAGAGGCGCAGGCAGCGTTTTTTATTTAAATGTGACAGTTTGTATGTTCCTGTAAACGCCAAATTAATTTGTAAAAAGCCCTGCAGGATGGTTTAAAGTCTAAGAAAGGTTTTAGCTTCGTGCTGGGGGAAAGTTTAAAACTTTTTAAAAATCTGACGTCAGTTAAATGATGGGATTACTTGATTCTGTGGTAAGAAGCTCAGGCTGAGCAGCTTCATTAGGTTCAGGGGCAGTCTGCGGTCCTCTCGGACGGATTCTTGGCACTCACTTGTCTTATTTTGACCTTCTCGTAATTATCGCTTTCACCGTTTAAAAATACCGCATTTATAATGAGGCGCGACCCCAGTCAGCAGGTAACAAAACTTCGTCACTTTGACAGAAGCTCAACAAAACGACTCTTTGAGGAACCGCTGGTTTCGGTGTGTGCGCGCGTGCGTGTCCCTGAGGGGAAACCGCCCCGCTCTTTCCCGTCAAGATATCAGCGCGCGCTTCCTCCGATAGTTCGTTGAAACACATTCTACGAATTCTTCTCGCGGGATTTGAATATTCATGAAGGCGCGACTTGAATGTAGCCGGTTCAAAACATTGAGCACACGGCTCCGCTGATTGACACGGCTGATTGGACAGTGAGGGCGTAGTGGGCGGGGCTGCGTTAGATAGCTTTAAATAAGGAACAAAACACTGTAGTAGAGCAGCGAAGGCGGTCAACAGAGATGGAGCGGGTTACCAGGGTTTTGACTCTTCTGTGAACGCGTTTCCACCGCATTAACCAGGAGTAAATATATTTAAAGGACTTTTTCTTTGACTTTTCTGGGATTTTAAAAGCATAACGCTTTAATCGGTTAAAGACGGAAACTCATCATTAAAAATCTGAAGAGCTATTCCGCCCACAGAAGAATGGACTTTTATTAACTTCAACTAGACGGAACACTTTATAAAATGCTGGATAAGAGAGCCATGGAGTTCGACTTGGAGGAAGAAGTCCGAGGAAAGAACGGTGAGAACTACAAGAAAGGTTATATGTGTGATTAAACATGTCAAATAAGGACGTGTAAACTGGTTTAATTTGCCTCCAAAACGCAGTAGCTGCTTTTGCACGCTGCAGCCAGACTGCATGTAAAAAAACAGCGATTTTAACAGCCCGCTCAGGGGCTGTGAAACGTTTAAAAAACGCTGAAATTTAAAAAGGGAAACCGTTAAAGGTGGTGCCTTTAAAATATTATATATTAAGTCCCGCTGGATTTGTTGGAGTGCATTGGTCCGACATTATAAACGATTATTTCGGTTATTTTAGTTTGAGAAACTGGAATATCAGACAGATATCAGAGTTGTAAATTAAAAATAATTGTGCGCAGTGACGTTTTTTCTGTACAACGGTAGAAATCTTAAGGTATTTTGAGTTTCTGTTGTCTTGTTGGGGGATGTACGGTCTGTAAGTGTGAGCCATGCACTGATGTGACCCTTGTGTTTTGGCCCTCAGTGAAGGAGCCCTTCCTCAGTCAGTATCGCTGCGGTCCTCTCCTCGGCAGCGGAGGTTTCGGCTCCGTGTTTTCAGGCCAGAGGCTCTCCGATGGACTACAGGTAAATAATACCCGCCTGTGTTTGTTCATTATAAGAGATGCGCCTTTTCTCCGTTATTATTGCTCGAGAATTCGATTTTTATTTAATATTTTACTCCTTTTTTGTCCATCCAGGTTGCCATTAAGCAAATTGCCGTTGACAGAGTTCAAAAGTGGACCAGACTGGTGAGTGATAATTTATTTTTAAACTAAATGTGTACCAAAACGCACGAGGTGTTTTGAGTGACGCCTGTAAACAAAGCTCAGATTGTTTAGCTCCGCCCTCTGCCGGTGGCTCAGGTGAACTGCAGCTGTGGGCGGTGGTTGGGAAATGTGTAACGTCACGGTTTGGTAAATGACACCTCAGGATTTCCCCACTATCACCACCACCTCTTTATTCATTATTATTCATTGCGAATTCATTTGGGTTTCCCCACCAAGGCAAAAAACACCTGAAGCCACCTGCAGGCGAGGATTCAGGGCACAAAAACACCAGGCTGGAGTTTCTGATTTTAAAACCCAAACGTGTGACTCAGAAAGTCCTGAAAACAGAGTCAGTTAATTTGCATACTAGTATCAGTCACTGTGATTTCCGCTATGACTCATTTAAAAACTAGAAATTAAAAAACAAAAACAAAAATTAGGACATGATCTACTTCTACTACTACAGATTATTTCTTTATAATTTATCAATCTTCCTCTTTCCTCCCCCCAGCCAGATGAGGTCAATCCTGTTCCGATGGAGATTGCTCTGCTGCAGCAGCTGTCAGAGGACGGAGGCCACCCTGGGGTCATCCGCATGCTGGACTGGTTCGAGGTGGAGGGGCGGGGCTTCCTGCTGGTGATGGAGAGGCCGCCGCACTGCCAGGATTTGTTCGACTTCATCACGGAGAGAGGAGCGCTGTCAGAAAGCCTCGCACTCAGGTTTGCGCTCCCGTCCGCCACCTTTGAATGATGCTACTGCGTTCTGCTGAGGTCACTGACATTTTCGCTAACGTCCTGGTTCTTTGTTCTTCCCGATAGGATTTTCCATCAGGTGGTCGAAGCGCTTCGATTCATTCACTCCCGCGGTGTCGTGCACCTGGACATCAAAGACGAGAACATAGTGATAGACACGAAAACGATGGATATCAAGATCATAGACTTCGGGTCGGGGGCGGTGCTTAAGGACACGCCGTACAGAGAGTTTCAAGGTACCCAGTCACTCTACACCCATAGCTTCTTCTCAACCTCCCCCTACAAAAGTTTCACGTTGTAACCCTCCTCGTCTCACTTCCTGCGTCCTTAGGAACTCGGGTCTACAGCCCCCCTGAGTGGATCGCATCGCAGTGCTACGAGGCCGTCCCCCTCACCGTCTGGTCTCTGGGGGTTCTGCTCTTTGACATGGTCTGCGGCGACATTCCCTTTGAGCACGACATGGAGATTTACAGAGCCTGCCCCAGTTTCACCAGGCGGGTGTCAAAAGGTGAGCATCAGGTTCTTCTCAACAGGAGTTTCCTCCTGACTGGGGTTCAGGGTCACATGACCCCCTCCTAAATATGTGGTCCAGTTTTTCACATCCTTTCTCTTTTGTTTTTCCCACCAGGATGCCAGTCTTTGATTCGCTGGTGTCTGTCCTTCCAGCCGGAGGATCGTCCCACTCTGGAGGAGATTCTGTCGCATCCCTGGATGAAGGCAGGAAATGACAAAGAGGAGGAGGAAGAGGAGAGGGGAGGCCTGCGTGAGGAGCACGGCTCCCTTCCCTGTCAATCCCTTTGAAGTGTCAGGACTCTGGACTGTTAAGGACTTTAGGATCGCCGATTGGGCGCGTTCCTGATCCGTTTCCTGTTTGTCACATTAAACCTGGCGGCACCTTCGTCTGGAAGTTATTTATCTCAGCTGGTTTGCCTATTTATTGATTATTTATTTTGGCCCAGGGTTTGTTCCAGCTGTTCCGGGACTGAAATTTAAAAGTTCGGACGGACAACCGGCTCCCCCTACAGGACGGGGGTCACATAAGTAATCACAACGGAGCTGCTACTGTGATGGAAGTTGCTGATCTGCAGCTCTTCTGATAATCTTTCGGGTTGTTTGAATCGACTCCGAGGACGACAAACACTGACTTTATTTATTTTATTATTTTTATTTTATTTTTATGTGCCACAGAAGAAATTCGACACAAACACCTGCTGTTACTTTACACCGTGAAGCTGAGTTTTTTGAGGTGATACTGCTTCACTTTAATCTTAACACTGTTTTCAAAGGAAATTCAGCCTCTTTATTTTAATTTTTTTTTTT
>NW_005187674.1:552519-554188 GCF_000239375.1 Pundamilia nyererei | reverse complement strand
ACACACTGGTGGAGGCAGCTACAGTTGTAGCCACAGCTGCCCTGGGGCAGACTGACAGAAGCGAGGCTGCCATATCGCGCCATCGGCCCCTCTGACCATGTGCTCAGAGCGAACCTGCTCTCACCTGTGAAGACAACGCAGTCCTAGAGCTGGACCTCGTAGCTCTTATGTCAACTCCAAACAAGCTGCATGACGCTGGGCTGTGAGCACAGAGTCTGTGTCTGAGCAGTGCTTTTAATTTGCTTTTTCATGTAATAAGCTGCTGCACCAAAACTAAGCAGTTAAATGTCGTTGTTTATATTAAACACTCCTGTTAGCTCAGGAGGACTGTGAGGTTATGTCACCTTAGTCTTGTGTCTAAGAGCAGAGATCAGTGTCTGTGAGCGCTGTGGGAGATGAAGTAGTTTTCCTCGACCTGCCAAAGAAGCCCCGAGGTGAAGCTTCAGAAGAAACTGGTTTGAAACTTGAAGCGCTTGATTGGTGACTTGTTAAAACTGGAAATGCTGCCTCGCTGCACAACATGCAATCAAGAAGAGTTACTGAAATGCACATGAGGTGCTTTACTGCATTACTTTAAGTATGTACTGTACAACAATCCAGCAGGAAAAACTACTTTTACAAAGAGAAACATGAAATATAAAACAATGAATATAGGTATACGTCACAAATATGACATAAAAATGATAACAAGTATTTTTTTAGTAACTGTAGTGACAGAAATGTCAACAAACTCAAGTGCAACTGTAAGAACCTTTGAGACAAAGTTATTAATGATATAATTGTTGAATACAAATTTAAATTAATAAGAGGAAAATTCAAAATTTGGGATTTACTGAATTAAAACTGTGAGAGGGAAATTTTTAAATTATCAAATCAAAAACGTCCAAAATAAAATGAAATGATTAACATTAAAGATAAAACTTTACATTTTAATGTAGAAAATCAAATCCATGTAAATAAAAACAGTGCGTGATTACAATGAAATCAATTAAAATTGATTGATTGTAATTAAAAATCGAATAATTATGAGAAGCAATCATGGATATGTCAGCTGCACAATCTCCTGTTTCACCACAACCCAAAGATGCTGTGTTGGACTGAGATCTGCTGCCGGTGGAGGCCGTTTCGTTACAGTGAACTCATCGTCATGTTCAGATGATTTGAGCTTCATGACACAGTGTGTTATCCTGCCTGACGGACCAATCAGAGGACAGATACAGTGTGGTCACTACTCAGGTAGGCAAACAATGGTCAGCTGGGCCTACGTGACCAAAGAGTGCCAAGAAAATATCTCCCACACCATTACATCACCAGCAGCCTGACGCACTGATACAAAGCAGGATAGATGCTTTCATGCAGTTTAGGCCAAATTCTGACTCTAACATCTAAACAATACAGCAACAATAGAGCTGCTGTAGCTCGTGCACTTCAAGGTTCACCGTGCTCTACCCTCACAGATGCTCTTCTGCATACCATGCTTGTAACAAGTAGTTATTTGAGCTACTTTTGCCTTCACCTCAAAGCAGTCTGGCCTTTCCCCTCTGACCTCTGACATCAACGAGTCGTTTCACCTGGATATTTTCTTTTCTATAAACCCTGGAGATGGGTGTGCGGTAAAATCTCAGCAGTAGCCCATCTGGCAACTATGCCACATTCAAAGTCAGTTGAA